>NW_026689874.1:0-186158 GCF_943734765.1 Anopheles ziemanni | reverse complement strand
CTTTAAAGTCACTTTAAGCACCTTCTAAACCTCATTTTGCATCGTCTCATTCTCTTTAAAGTCACTTTAAGCACCTTCTAAACCTCATTTTGCATCGTCTCATTCTCTTTAAAGTCACTTTAAGCACCTTCTAAACACCATTTTGCATCGTCTCATTCTCTTTAAAGTCACTTTAAGCACCTTCTAAACCTCATTTTGCATCGTCTCATTCTCTTTAAAGTCACTTTAAGCACCTTCTAAACCTCATTTTGCATCGTCTCATTCTCTTTAAAGTCACTTTAAGCACCTTCTAAACACCATTTTGCATCGTCTCATTCTCTTTTAAAGTCACTTTAAGCACCTTCTAAACACCATTTTGCATCGTCTCATTCTCTTTAAAGTCACCTTAAGCACCTTCTAAACCTCATTTTGCATCGTCTCATTCTCTTTAAAGTCACCTTTAAGCACCTTCTAAACACCATTTTGCATCGTCTCATTCTCTTTAAAGTCACTTTAAGCACCTTCTAAACACCATTTTGCATCGTCTCATTCTCTTTAAAGTCACTTTAAGCACCTTCTAAACCTCATTCATGCATCGTCTCATTCTCTTTAAAGTCACCTTAAGCACCTTCTAAACACCATTTTGCATCGTCTCATTCTCTTTAAAGTCACTTTAAGCACCTTCTAAACCTCATTTTGCATCGTCTCATTCTCTTTAAAGTCACCTTAAGCACCTTCTAAACACCATTTTGCATCGTCTCATTCTCTTTAAAGTCACTTTAAGCACCTTCTAAACCTCATTTTGCATCGTCTCATTCTCTTTAAAGTCACTTTAAGCACCTTCTAAACACCATTTTGCATCGTCTCATTCTCTTTAAAGTCACTTTAAGCACCTTCTAAACACCATTTTGCATCGTCTCATTCTCTTTAAAGTCACCTTAAGCACCTTCTAAACCTCATTTTGCATCGTCTCATTCTCTTTAAAGTCACCTTAAGCACCTTCTAAACCTCATTTTGCATCGTCTCATTCTCTTTAAAGTCACTTTAAGCACCTTCTAAACACCATTTTGCATCGTCTCATTCTCTTTAAAGTCACTTTAAGCACTTCTAAACCTCATTTTGCATCGTCTCATTCTCTTTAAAGTCACCTTAAGCACCTTCTAAACACCATTTTGCATCGTCTCATTCTCTTTAAAGTCACTTTAAGCACCTTCTAAACCTCATTTTGCATCCGTCTCATTCTCTTTAAAGTCACTTTAAGCACCTTCTAAACACCATTTTGCATCGTCTCATTCTCTTTAAAGTCACCTTAAGCACCTTCTAAACACCATTTTGCATCGTCCTCATTCTCTTTAAAGTCACCTTAAGCACCTTCTAAACACCATTTTGCATCGTCTCATTCTCTTTAAAGTCACCTTAAGCACCTTCTAAACACCATTTTGCATCGTCTCATTCTCTTTAAAGTCACTTTAAGCACCTTCTAAACCTCATTTTGCATCGTCTCATTCTCTTTAAAGTCACCTTAAGCACCTTCTAAACACCATTTTGCATCGTCTCATTCTCTTTAAAGTCACTTTAAGCACCTTCTAAACCTCATTTTGCATCGTCTCATTCTCTTTAAAGTCACCTTAAGCACCTTCTAAACACCATTTTGCATCGTCTCATTCTCTTTAAAGTCACTTTAAGCACCTTCTAAACACCATTTTGCATCGTCTCATTCTCTTTAAAGTCACTTTAAGCACCTTCTAAACCTCATTTTGCATCGTCTCATTCTCTTTAAAGTCACCTTAAGCACCTTCTAAACACCATTTTGCATCGTCTCATTCTCTTTAAAGTCACTTTAAGCACCTTCTAAACCTCATTTTGCATCGTCTCATTCTCTTTAAAGTCACTTTAAGCACCTTCTAAACACCATTTTGCATCGTCTCATTCTCTTTAAAGTCACTTTAAGCACCTTCTAAACACCATTTTGAATCGTCTCATTCTCTTTAAAGTCACCTTAAGCACCTTCTAAACACCATTTTGCATCGTCTCATTCTCTTTAAAGTCACTTTAAGCACCTTCTAAACCTCATTTTGCATCGTCTCATTCTCTTTAAAGTCACCTTAAGCACCTTCTAAACACCATTTTGCATCGTCTCATTCTCTTTAAAGTCACTTTAAGCACCTTCTAAACCTCATTTTGCATCGTCTCATTCTCTTTAAAGTCACCTTAAGCACCTTCTAAACACCATTTTGCATCGTCTCATTCTCTTTAAAGTCACTTTAAGCACCTTCTAAACACCATTTTGCATCGTCTCATTCTCTTTAAAGTCACCTTAAGCACCTTCTAAACCTCATTTTGCATCGTCTCATTCTCTTTAAAGTCACCTTAAGCACCTTCTAAACACCATTTTGCATCGTCTCATTCTCTTTAAAGTCACTTTAAGCACCTTCTAAACCTCATTTTGCATCGTCTCATTCTCTTTAAAGTCACTTTAAGCACCTTCTAAACCTCATTTTGCATCGTCTCATTCTCTTTAAAGTCACCTTAAGCACCTTCTAAACCTCATTTTGCATCGTCTCATTCTCTTTAAAGTCACCTTAAGCACCTTCTAAACCTCATTTTGCATCGTCTCATTCTCTTTAAAGTCACCTTAAGCACCTTCTAAACCTCATTTTGCATCGTCTCATTCTCTTTAAAGTCACTTTAAGCACCTTCTAAACCTCATTTTGCATCGCCTCATTCTCTTTAAAGTCACCTTAAGCACCTTCTAAACCTCATTTTGCATCGTCTCATTCTCTTTAAAGTCACCTTAAGCACCTTCTAAACACCATTTTGCATCGTCTCATTCTCTTTAAAGTCACCTTAAGCACCTTCTAAACCTCATTTTGCATCGTCTCATTCTCTTTAAAGTCACCTTAAGCACCTTCTAAACCTCATTTTGCATCGTCTCATTCTCTTTAAAGTCACCTTAAGCACCTTTCAAACCTCATTTTGCATCGTCTCATTCTCTTTAAAGTCACTTTAAGCACCTTCTAAACCTCATTTTGCATCGTCTCATTCTCTTTAAAGTCACCTTAAGCACCTTCTAAACCTCATTTTGCATCGTCTCATTCTCTTTAAAGTCACTTTAAGCACCTTCTAAACACCATTTTGCATCGTCTCATTCTCTTTAAAGTCACCTTAAGCACCTTCTAAACCTCATTTTGCATCGTCTCATTCTCTTTAAAGTCACCTTAAGCACCTTCTAAACACCATTTTGCATCGTCTCATTCTCTTTAAAGTCACCTTAAGCACCTTCTAAAGACCATTTTGCATCGTCTCATTCTCTTTAAAGTCACTTTAAGCACCTTCTAAACCTCATTTTGCATCGTCTCATTCTCTTTAAAGTCACCTTAAGCACCTTCTAAACACCATTTTGCATCGTCTCATTCTCTTTAAAGTCACTTTAAGCACCTTCTAAACCTCATTTTGCATCGTCTCATTCTCTTTAAAGTCACTTTAAGCACCTTCTAAACCTCATTTTGCATCGTCTCATTCTCTTTAAAGTCACTTTAAGCACCTTCTAAACACCATTTTGCATCGTCTCATTCTCTTTAAAGTCACTTTAAGCACCTTCTAAACCTCATTTTGCATCGTCTCATTCTCTTTAAAGTCACTTTAAGCACCTTCTAAACACCATTTTGCATCGTCTCATTCTCTTTAAAGTCACTTTAAGCACCTTCTAAACACCATTTTGCATCGTCTCATTCTCTTTAAAGTCACCTTAAGCACCTTCTAAACACCATTTTGCATCGTCTCATTCTCTTTAAAGTCACTTTAAGCACCTTCTAAACCTCATTTTGCATCGTCTCATTCTCTTTAAAGTCACCTTAAGCACCTTCTAAACACCATTTTGCATCGTCTCATTCTCTTTAAAGTCACCTTAAGCACCTTTCAAACACCATTTTGCATCGTCTCATTCTCTTTAAAGTCACTTTAAGCACCTTCTAAACCTCATTTTGCATCGTCTCATTCTCTTTAAAGTCACTTTAAGCACCTTCTAAACACCATTTTGCATCGTCTCATTCTCTTTAAAGTCACTTTAAGCACCTTCTAAACACCATTTTGCATCGTCTCATTCTCTTTAAAGTCACTTTAAGCACCTTCTAAACCTCATTTTGCATCGTCTCATTCTCTTTAAAGTCACTTTAAGCACCTTCTAAACCTCATTTTGCATCGTCTCATTCTCTTTAAAGTCACCTTAAGCACCTTCTAAACACCATTTTGCATCGTCTCATTCTCTTTAAAGTCACTTTAAGCACCTTCTAAACCTCATTTTGCATCGTCTCATTCTCTTTAAAGTCACTTTAAGCACCTTCTAAACCTCATTTTGCATCGTCTCATTCTCTTTAAAGTCACTTTAAGCACCTTCTAAACACCATTTTGCATCGTCTCATTCTCTTTAAAGTCACTTTAAGCACCTTCTAAAGACCATTTTGCATCGTCTCATTCTCTTTAAAGTCACTTTAAGCACCTTCTAAACACCATTTTGCATCGTCTCATTCTCTTTTAAGTCACCTTAAGCACCTTTTAAACACTATTTTGCATCGTCTCATTCTCTTTAAAGTCACTTTAAGCACCTTCTAAACACCATTTTGCATCGTCTCATTCTCTTTAAAGTCACTTTAAGCACCTTCTAAACCTCATTTTGCATCGTCTCATTCTCTTTAAAGTCACTTTAAGCACCTTCTAAACCTCATTTTGCATCGTCTCATTCTCTTTAAAGTCACCTTAAGCACCTTCTAAACACCATTTTGCATCGTCTCATTCTCTTTAAAGTCACTTTAAGCACCTTCTAAACACCATTTTGCATCGTCTCATTCTCTTTAAAGTCACCTTAAGCACCTTCTAAACCTCATTTTGCATCGTCTCATTCTCTTTAAAGTCACTTTAAGCACCTTCTAAACACCATTTTGCATCGTCTCATTCTCTTTAAAGTCACTTTAAGCACCTTCTAAACCTCATTTTGCATCGTCTCATTCTCTTTAAAGTCACTTTAAGCACCTTCTAAACCTCATTTTGCATCGTCTCATTCTCTTTAAAGTCACTTTAAGCACCTTCTAAACCTCATTTTGCATCGTCTCATTCTCTTTAAAGTCACCTTAAGCACCTTCTAAACACCATTTTGCATCGTCTCATTCTCTTTAAAGTCACCTTAAGCACCTTCTAAACACCATTTTGCATCGTCTCATTCTCTTTAAAGTCACTTTAAGCACCTTCTAAACCTCATTTTGCATCGTCTCATTCTCTTTAAAGTCACTTTAAGCACCTTCTAAACCTCATTTTGCATCGTCTCATTCTCTTTAAAGTCACTTTAAGCACCTTCTAAACCTCATTTTGCATCGTCTCATTCTCTTTAAAGTCACCTTAAGCACCTTCTAAACACCATTTTGCATCGTCTCATTCTCTTTAAAGTCACCTTAAGCACCTTCTAAACACCATTTTGCATCGTCTCATTCTCTTTAAAGTCACTTTAAGCACCTTCTAAACCTCATTTTGCATCGTCTCATTCTCTTTAAAGTCACCTTAAGCACCTTCTAAACCTCATTTTGCATCGTCTCATTCTCTTTAAAGTCACTTTAAGCACCTTCTAAACCTCATTTTGCATCGTCTCATTCTCTTTAAAGTCACTTTAAGCACCTTCTAAACAGAATTTTGCATCGTCTCATTCTCTTTAAAGTCACCTTAAGTACCTTCTAAACACCATTTTGCATCGTCTCATTCTCTTTAAAGTCACCTTAAGCACCTTCTAAACCTCATTTTGCATCGTCTCATTCTCTTTAAAGTCACTTTAAGCACCTTCTAAACACCATTTTGCATCGTCTCATTCTCTTTAAAGTCACTTTAAGCACCTTCTAAACCTCATTTTGCATCGTCTCATTCTCTTTAAAGTCACCTTAAGCACCTTCTAAAGACCATTTTGCATCGTCTCATTCTCTTTAAAGTCACCTTAAGCACCTTCTAAACACCATTTTGCATCGTCTCATTCTCTTTAAAGTCACCTTAAGCACCTTCTAAACACCATTTTGCATCGTCTCATTCTCTTTAAAGTCACTTTAAGCACCTTCTAAACCTCATTTTGCATCGTCTCATTCTCTTTAAAGTCACCTTAAGCACCTTCTAAACACCATTTTGCATCGTCTCATTCTCTTTAAAGTCACTTTAAGCACCTTCTAAACCTCATTTTGCATCGTCTCATTCTCTTTAAAGTCACTTTAAGCACCTTCTAAACCTCATTTTGCATCGTCTCATTCTCTTTAAAGTCACCTTAAGCACCTTCTAAACACCATTTTGCATCGTCTCATTCTCTTTAAAGTCACCTTAAGCACCTTCTAAACACCATTTTGCATCGTCTCATTCTCTTTAAAGTCACTTTAAGCACCTTCTAAACACCATTTTGCATCGTCTCATTCTCTTTAAAGTCACTTTAAGCACCTTCTAAACCTCATTTTGCATCGTCTCATTCTCTTTAAAGTCACTTTAAGCACCTTCTAAACCTCATTTTGCATCGTCTCATTCTCTTTAAAGTCACCTTAAGCACCTTCTAAACACCATTTTTCATCGTCTCATTCTCTTTAAAGTCACCTTAAGCACCTTCTAAACACCATTTTGCATCGTCTCATTCTCTTTAAAGTCACTTTAAGCACCTTCTAAACACCATTTTTCATCGTCTCATTCTCTTTAAAGTCACTTTAAGCACCTTCTAAACACCATTTTGCATCGTCTCATTCTCTTTAAAGTCACCTTAAGCACCTTCTAAACACCATTTTGCATCGTCTCATTCTCTTTAAAGTCACCTTAAGCACCTTCTAAACACCATTTTGCATCGTCTCATTTTCTTTAAAGTCACTTTAAGCACCTTCTAAACCTCATTTTGCATCGTCTCATTCTCTTTAAAGTCACCTTAAGCACCTTCTAAACACCATTTTGCATCGTCTCATTCTCGTTAAAGTCACTTTAAGCACCTTCTAAACACCATTTTGCATCGTCTCATTCTCTTTAAAGTCACCTTAAGCACCTTCTAAACCTCATTTTGCATCGTCTCATTCTCTTTAAAGTCACCTTAAGCACCTTCTAAACCTCATTTTGCATCGTCTCATTCTCTTTAAAGTCACCTTAAGCACCTTTCAAACCTCATTTTGCATCGTCTCATTCTCTTTAAAGTCACCTTAAGCACCTTCTAAACACCATTTTGCATCGTCTCATTCTCTTTAAAGTCACCTTAAGCACCTTCTTAACCTCATTTTGCATCGTCTCATTCTCTTTAAAGTCACTTTAAGCACCTTCTAAACCTCATTTTGCATCGTCTCATTCTCTTTAAAGTCACTTTAAGCACCTTCTAAACCTCATTTTGCATCGTCTCATTCTCTTTAAAGTCACTTTAAGCACCTTCTAAACCTCATTTTGCATCGTCTCATTCTCTTTAAAGTCACTTTAAGCACCTTCTAAACCTCATTTTGCATCGTCTCATTCTCTTTAAAGTCACCTTAAGCACCTTCTAAACACCATTTTGCATCGTCTCATTCTCTTTAAAGTCACCTTAAGCACCTTCTTAACCTCATTTTGCATCGTCTCATTCTCTTTAAAGTCACCTTAAGCACCTTCTAAACACCATTTTGCATCGTCTCATTCTCTTTAAAGTCACTTTAAGCACCTTCTAAACACCATTTTGCATCGTCTCATTCTCTTTAAAGTCACCTTAAGCACCTTCTAAACACCATTTTGCATCGTCTCATTCTCTTTAAAGTCACTTTAAGCACCTTCTAAACCTCATTTTGCATCGTCTCATTCTCTTTAAAGTCACTTTAAGCACCTTCTAAACCTCATTTTGCATCGTCTCATTCTCTTTAAAGTCACTTTAAGCACCTTCTAAACCTCATTTTGCATCGTCTCATTCTCTTTAAAGTCACCTTAAGCACCTTCTAAACACCATTTTGCATCGTCTCATTCTCTTTAAAGTCACTTTAAGCACCTTCTAAACCTCATTTTGCATCGTCTCATTCTCTTTAAAGTCACTTTAAGCACCTTCTAAACACCATTTTGCATCGTCTCATTCTCTTTAAAGTCACCTTAAGCACCTTCTAAACCTCATTTTGCATCGTCTCATTCTCTTTAAAGTCACTTTAAGCACCTTCTAAACCTCATTTTGCATCGTCTCATTCTCTTTAAAGTCACCTTAAGCACCTTCTAAACACCATTTTGCATCGTCTCATTCTCTTTAAAGTCACTTTAAGCACCTTCTAAACACCATTTTGCATCGTCTCATTCTCTTTAAAGTCACCTTAAGCACCTTCTAAACCTCATTTTGCATCGTCTCATTCTCTTTAAAGTCACTTTAAGCACCTTCTAAACACCATTTTGCATCGTCTCATTCTCTTTAAAGTCACTTTAAGCACCTTCTAAACACCATTTTGCATCGTCTCATTCTCTTTAAAGTCACTTTAAGCACCTTCTAAACCTCATTTTGCATCGTCTCATTCTCTTTAAAGTCACTTTAAGCACCTTCTAAACACCATTTTGCATCGTCTCATTCTCTTTAAAGTCACCTTAAGCACCTTTCAAACCTCATTTTGCATCGTCTCATTCTCTTTAAAGACACCTTAAGCACCTTCTAAAGACCATTTTGCATCGTCTCATTCTCTTTAAAGTCACCTTAAGCACCTTCTAAACACCATTTTGCATCGTCTCATTCTCTTTAAAGTCACTTTAAGCACCTTCTAAACCTCATTTTGCATCGTCTCATTCTCTTTAAAGTCACCTTAAGCACCTTCTAAACACCATTTTGCATCGTCTCATTCTCTTTAAAGTCACCTTAAGCACCTTCTAAAGACCATTTTGCATCGTCTCATTCTCTTTAAAGTCACTTTAAGCACCTTCTAAACCTCATTTTGCATCGTCTCATTCTCTTTAAAGTCACTTTAAGCACCTTCTAAACCTCATTTTGCATCGTCTCATTCTCTTTAAAGTCACTTTAAGCACCTTCTAAACACCATTTTGCATCGTCTCATTCTCTTTAAAGTCACTTTAAGCACCTTCTAAACACCATTTTGCATCGTCTCATTCTCTTTAAAGTCACTTTAAGCACCTTCTAAACCTCATTTTGCATCGTCTCATTCTCTTTAAAGTCACTTTAAGCACCTTCTAAACACCATTTTGCATCGTCTCATTCTCTTTAAAGTCACCTTAGGCACCTTCTAAACACCATTTTGCATCGTCTCATTCTCTTTAAAGTCACCTTAAGCACCTTCTAAACACCAGTTTGCATCGTCTCATTCTCTTCAAAGTCACTTTAAGCACCTTCTAAACCTCATTTTGCATCGTCTCATTCTCTTTAAAGTCACCTTAAGCACCTTCTAAACACCATTTTGCATCGTCTCATTCTCTTTAAAGTCACTTTAAGCACCTTCTAAACCTCATTTTGCATCGTCTCATTCTCTTTAAAGTCACTTTAAGCACCTTCTAAACACCATTTTGCATCGTCTCATTCTCTTTAAAGTCACCTTAAGCACCTTCTAAACACCATTTTGCATCGTCTCATTCTCTTTAAAGTCACTTTAAGCACCTTCTAAACACCATTTTGCATCGTCTCATTCTCTTTAAAGTCACCTTAAGCACCTTCTAAACCTCATTTTGCATCGTCTCATTCTCTTTAAAGTCACTTTAAGCACCTTCTAAACACCATTTTGCATCGTCTCATTCTCTTTAAAGTCACTTTAAGCACCTTCTAAACACCATTTTGCATCGTCTCATTCTCTTTAAAGTCACTTTAAGCACCTTCTAAACCTCATTTTGCATCGTCTCATTCTCTTTAAAGTCACTTTAAGCACCTTCTAAACACCATTTTGCATCGTCTCATTCTCTTTAAAGTCACCTTAAGCACCTTTCAAACCTCATTTTGCATCGTCTCATTCTCTTTAAAGACACCTTAAGCACCTTCTAAAGACCATTTTGCATCGTCTCATTCTCTTTAAAGTCACCTTAAGCACCTTCTAAACCTCATTTTGCATCGTCTCATTCTCTTTAAAGTCACCTTAAGCACCTTCTAAACACCATTTTGCATCGTCTCATTCTCTTTAAAGTCACTTTAAGCACCTTCTAAACCTCATTTTGCATCGTCTCATTCTCTTTAAAGTCACCTTAAGCACCTTCTAAACACCATTTTGCATCGTCTCATTCTCTTTAAAGTCACTTTAAGCACCTTCTAAACACCATTTTGCATCGTCTCATTCTCTTTAAAGTCACTTTAAGCACCTTCTAAACCTCATTTTGCATCGTCTCATTCTCTTTAAAGTCACCTTAAGCACCTTCTAAACCTCATTTTGCATCGTCTCATTCTCTTTAAAGTCACCTTAAGCACCTTCTAAACACCATTTTGCATCGTCTCATTCTCTTTAAAGTCACTTTAAGCACCTTCTAAACACCATTTTGCATCGTCTCATTCTCTTTAAAGTCACCTTAAGCACCTTCTAAACCTCATTTTGCATCGTCTCATTCTCTTTAAAGTCACCTTAAGCACCTTCTAAACCTCATTTTGCATCGTCTCATTCTCTTTAAAGTCACTTTAAGTACCTTCTAAACACCATTTTGCATCGTCTCATTCTCTTTAAAGTCACTTTAAGCACCTTCTAAACACCATTTTGCATCGTCTCATTCTCTTTAAAGTCACCTTAAGCACCTTCTAAACCTCATTTTGCATCGTCTCATTCTCTTTAAAGTCACCTTAAGCACCTTCTAAACACCATTTTGCATCGTCTCATTCTCTTTAAAGTCACTTTAAGCACCTTCTAAACCTCATTTTGCATCGTCTCATTCTCTTTAAAGTCACTTTAAGCACCTTCTAAACCTCATTTTGCATCGTCTCATTCTCTTTAAAGTCACTTTAAGCACCTTCTAAACACCATTTTGCATCGTCTCATTCTCTTTTAAGTCACCTTAAGCACCTTCTAAACACTATTTTGCATCGTCTCATTCTCTTTAAAGTCACTTTAAGCACCTTCTAAACACCATTTTGCATCGTCTCATTCTCTTTAAAGTCACTTTAAGCACCTTCTAAACCTCATTTTGCATCGTCTCATTCTCTTTAAAGTCACTTTAAGCACCTTCTAAACCTCATTTTGCATCGTCTCATTCTCTTTAAAGTCACTTTAAGCACCTTCTAAACACCATTTTGCATCGTCTCATTCTCTTTTAAGTCACTTTAAGCACCTTCTAAACCTCATTTTGCATCGTCTCATTCTCTTTAAAGTCACTTTAAGCACCTTCTAAACACCATTTTGCATCGTCTCATTCTCTTTAAAGTCACCTTAAGCACCTTCTTAACCTCATTTTGCATCGTCTCATTCTCTTTAAAGTCACCTTAAGCACCTTCTAAACACCATTTTGCATCGTCTCATTCTCTTTAAAGTCACTTTAAGCACCTTCTAAACACCATTTTGCATCGTCTCATTCTCTTTAAAGTCACCTTAAGCACCTTCTAAACACCATTTTGCATCGTATCATTCTCTTTAAAGTCACTTTAAGCACCTTCTAAACACCATTTTGCATCGTCTCATTCTCTTTAAAGTCACTTTAAGCACCTTCTAAACACCATTTTGCATCGTCTCATTCTCTTTAAAGTCACCTTAAGCACCTTCTAAACCTCATTTTGCATCGTCTCATTCTCTTTAAAGTCACTTTAAGCACCTTCTAAACACCATTTTGCATCGTCTCATTCTCTTTAAAGTCACCTTAAGCACCTTCTAAACACCATTTTGCATCGTCTCATTCTCTTTAAAGTCACCTTAAGCACCTTCTAAACACCATTTTGCATCGTCTCATTCTCTTTAAAGTCACTTTAAGCACCTTCTAAACCTCATTTTGCATCGTCTCATTCTCTTTAAAGTCACCTTAAGCACCTTCTAAACCTCATTTTGCATCGTCTCATTCTCTTTAAAGTCACTTTAAGCACCTTCTAAACCTCATTTTGCATCGTCTCATTCTCTTTAAAGTCACTTTAAGCACCTTCTAAACACCATTTTGCATCGTCTCATTCTCTTTAAAGTCACTTTAAGCACCTTCTAAACACCATTTTGCATCGTCTCATTCTCTTTAAAGTCACTTTAAGCACCTTCTAAACCTCATTTTGCATCGTCTCATTCTCTTTAAAGTCACCTTAAGCACCTTCTAAACACCATTTTGCATCGTCTCATTCTCTTTAAAGTCACTTTAAGCACCTTCTAAACCTCATTTTGCATCGTCTCATTCTCTTTAAAGTCACTTTAAGCACCTTCTAAACCTCATTTTGCATCGTCTCATTCTCTTTAAAGTCACTTTAAGCACCTTCTAAACACCATTTTGCATCGTCTCATTCTCTTTAAAGTCACTTTAAGCACATTGTAAACCTCATTTTGCATCGTCTCATTCTCTTTAAAGTCACCTTAAGCACCTTCTAAACACCATTTTGCATCGTCTCATTCTCTTTAAAGTCACTTTAAGCACCTTCTAAACACCATTTTGCATCGTCTCATTCTCTTTAAAGTCACTTTAAGCACCTTCTAAACCTCATTTTGCATCGTCTCATTCTCTTTAAAGTCACTTTAAGCACCTTCTAAACACCATTTTGCATCGTCTCATTCTCTTTAAAGTCACTTTAAGCACCTTCTAAACACCATTTTGCATCGTCTCATTCTCTTTAAAGTCACTTTAAGCACCTTCTAAACCTCATTTTGCATCGTCTCATTCTCTTTAAAGTCACTTTAAGCACCTTCTAAACACCATTTTGCATCGTCTCATTCTCTTTAAAGTCACCTTAAGCACCTTCTAAACACCATTTTGCATCGTCTCATTCTCTTTAAAGTCACCTTAAGCACCTTCTAAACACCATTTTGCATCGTCTCATTCTCTTTAAAGTCACTTTAAGCACCTTCTAAACACCATTTTGCATCGTCTCATTCTCTTTAAAGTCACTTTAAGCACCTTCTAAACACCATTTTGCATCGTCTCATTCTCTTTAAAGTCACTTTAAGCACCTTCTAAACCTCATTTTGCATCGTCTCATTCTCTTTAAAGTCACTTTAAGCACCTTCTAAACCTCATTTTGCACCGTCTCATTCTCTTTAAAGTCACCTTAAGCACCTTCTAAACCTCATTTTGCATCGTCTCATTCTCTTTAAAGTCACCTTAAGCACCTTCTAAACACCATTTTGCATCGTCTCATTCTCTTTAAAGTCACCTTAAGCACCTTCTAAACCTCATTTTGCATTGTCTCATTCTCTTTAAAGTCACTTTAAGCAGATTGTAAACCTCATTTTGCATCGTCTCATTCTCTTTAAAGTCACTTTAAGCACCTTCTAAACCTCATTTTGCATCGTCTCATTCTCTTTAAAGTCACCTTAAGCACCTTCTAAACACCATTTTGCATCGTCTCATTCTCTTTAAAGTAACTTTAAGCACCTTCTAAACACCATTTTGCATCGTCTCATTCTCTTTAAAGTCACTTTAAGCACCTTCTAAACCTCATTTTGCATCGTCTCATTCTCTTTAAAGTCACTTTAAGCACCTTCTTAACCTCATTTTGCATCGTCTCATTCTCTTTAAAGTCACTTTAAGCACCTTCTAAACCTCATTTTGCATCGTCTCATTCTCTTTAAAGTCACTTTAAGCACCTTCTAAACACCATTTTGCATCGTCTCATTCTCTTTAAAGTCACTTTAAGCACCTTCTAAACACCATTTTGCATCGTCTCATTCTCTTTAAAGTCACCTTAAGCACCTTCTAAACACCATTTTGCATCGTCTCATTCTCTTTAAAGTCACCTTAAGCACCTTCTAAACACCATTTTGCATCGTCTCATTCTCTTTAAAGTCACCTTAAGCACCTTTCAAACACCATTTTGCATCGTCTCATTCTCTTTAAAGTCACTTTAAGCACCTTCTAAACCTCATTTTGCATCGTCTCATTCTCTTTAAAGTCACCTTAAGCACCTTCTAAACACCATTTTGCATCGTCTCATTCTCTTTAAAGTCACTTTAAGCACCTTCTAAACCTCATTTTGCATCGTCTCATTCTCTTTAAAGTCACTTTAAGCACCTTCTAAACCTCATTTTGCATCGTCTCATTCTCTTTAAAGTCACTTTAAGCACCTTCTAAACCTCATTTTGCATCGTCTCATTCTCTTTAAAGTCACTTTAAGCACCTTCTAAACCTCATTTTGCATCGTCTCATTCTCTTTAAAGTCACTTTAAGCACCTTCTAAACCTCATTTTGCATCGTCTCATTCTCTTTAAAGTCACCTTAAGCACCTTCTAAACACCATTTTGCATCGTCTCATTCTCTTTAAAGTAACTTTAAGCACCTTCTAAACACCATTTTGCATCGTCTCATTCTCTTTAAAGTCACTTTAAGCACCTTTCAAACACCATTTTGCATCGTCTCATTCTCTTTAAAGTCACTTTAAGCACCTTCTAAACCTCATTTTGCATCGTCTCATTCTCTTTAAAGTCACCTTAAGCACCTTCTAAACACCATTTTGCATCGTCTCATTCTCTTTAAAGTCACTTTAAGCACCTTCTAAACCTCATTTTGCATCGTCTCATTCTCTTTAAAGTCACTTTAAGCACCTTCTAAACCTCATTTTGCATCGTCTCATTCTCTTTAAAGTCACTTTAAGCACCTTCTAAACCTCATTTTGCATCGTCTCATTCTCTTTAAAGTCACTTTAAGCACCTTCTAAACCTCATTTTGCATCGTCTCATTCTCTTTAAAGTCACTTTAAGCACCTTCTAAACCTCATTTTGCATCGTCTCATTCTCTTTAAAGTCACCTTAAGCACCTTCTAAACACCATTTTGCATCGTCTCATTCTCTTTAAAGTCACCTTAAGCACCTTCTAAACACCATTTTGCATCGTCTCATTCTCTTTAAAGTCACCTTAAGCACCTTTCAAACACCATTTTGCATCGTCTCATTCTCTTTAAAGTCACTTTAAGCACCTTCTAAACCTCATTTTGCATCGTCTCATTCTCTTTAAAGTCACCTTAAGCACCTTCTAAACACCATTTTGCATCGTCTCATTCTCTTTAAAGTCACTTTAAGCACCTTCTAAACCTCATTTTGCATCGTCTCATTCTCTTTAAAGTCACTTTAAGCACCTTCTAAACACCATTTTGCATCGTCTCATTCTCTTTAAAGTCACTTTAAGCACCTTCTAAACACCATTTTGCATCGTCTCATTCTCTTTAAAGTCACCTTAAGCACCTTCTAAACACCATTTTGCATCGTCTCATTCTCTTTAAAGTCACTTTAAGCACCTTCTAAACCTCATTTTGCATCGTCTCATTCTCTTTAAAGTCACCTTAAGCACCTTCTAAACACCATTTTGCATCGTCTCATTCTCTTTAAAGTAACTTTAAGCACCTTCTAAACACCATTTTGCATCGTCTCATTCTCTTTAAAGTCACTTTAAGCACCTTCTAAACCTCATTTTGCATCGTCTCATTCTCTTTAAAGTCACTTTAAGCACCTTCTTAACCTCATTTTGCATCGTCTCATTCTCTTTAAAGTCACTTTAAGCACCTTCTAAACACCATTTTGCATCGTCTCATTCTCTTTAAAGTCACTTTAAGCACCTTCTAAACCTCATTTTGCATCGTCTCATTCTCTTTAAAGTCACCTTAAGCACCTTCTAAACACCATTTTGCATCGTCTCATTCTCTTTAAAGTCACTTTAAGCACCTTCTAAACACCATTTTGCATCGTCTCATTCTCTTTAAAGTCACTTTAAGCACCTTCTAAACACCATTTTGCATCGTCTCATTCTCTTTAAAGTCACTTTAAGCACCTTCTAAACCTCATTTTGCATCGTCTCATTCTCTTTAAAGTCACTTTAAGCACCTTCTAAACCTCATTTTGCATCGTCTCATTCTCTTTAAAGTCACCTTAAGCACCTTCTAAACCTCATTTTGCATCGTCTCATTCTCTTTAAAGTCACCTTAAGCACCTTCTAAACACCATTTTGCATCGTCTCATTCTCTTTAAAGTCACCTTAAGCACCTTCTAAACACCATTTTGCATCGTCTCATTCTCTTTAAAGTCACTTTAAGCACCTTCTAAACCTCATTTTGCATCGTCTCATTCTCTTTAAAGTCACTTTAAGCACCTTCTAAACCTCATTTTGCATCGTCTCATTCTCTTTAAAGTCACTTTAAGCACCTTCTAAACACCATTTTGCATCGTCTCATTCTCTTTAAAGTCACTTTAAGCACCTTCTAAACCTCATTTTGCATCGTCTCATTCTCTTTAAAGTCACCTTAAGCACCTTCTAAACACCATTTTGCATCGTCTCATTCTCTTTAAAGTCACTTTAAGCACCTTCTAAACCTCATTTTGCATCGTCTCATTCTCTTTAAAGTCACCTTAAGCACCTTCTAAACACCATTTTGCATCGTCTCATTCTCTTTAAAGTCACCTTAAGCACCTTTCAAACACCATTTTGCATCGTCTCATTCTCTTTAAAGTCACTTTAAGCACCTTCTAAACCTCATTTTGCATCGTCTCATTCTCTTTAAAGTCACTTTAAGCACCTTCTAAACCTCATTTTGCATCGTCTCATTCTCTTTAAAGTCACTTTAAGCACCTTCTAAACACCATTTTGCATCGTCTCATTCTCTTTAAAGTCACTTTAAGCACCTTCTAAACCTCATTTTGCATCGTCTCATTCTCTTTAAAGTCACTTTAAGCACCTTCTAAACACCATTTTGCATCGTCTCATTCTCTTTAAAGTCACTTTAAGCACCTTCTAAACCTCATTTTGCATCGTCTCATTCTCTTTAAAGTCACCTTAAGCACCTTCTAAACACCATTTTGCATCGTCTCATTCTCTTTAAAGTCACTTTAAGCACCTTCTAAACACCATTTTGCATCGTCTCATTCTCTTTAAAGTCACCTTAAGCACCTTCTAAACACCATTTTGCATCGTCTCATTCTCTTTAAAGTCACTTTAAGCACCTTCTAAACACCATTTTGCATCGTCTCATTCTCTTTAAAGTCACCTTAAGCACCTTTCAAACACCATTTTGCATCGTCTCATTCTCTTTAAAGTCACCTTAAGCACCTTTCAAACACCATTTTGCATCGTCTCATTCTCTTTAAAGTCACCTTAAGCACCTTTCAAACCTCATTTTGCATCGTCTCATTCTCTTTAAAGTCACTTTAAGCACCTTCTAAACCTCATTTTGCATCGTCTCATTCTCTTTAAAGTCACCTTAAGCACCTTCTAAAGACCATTTTGCATCGTCTCATTCTCTTTAAAGTCACCTTAAGCACCTTCTAAACACCATTTTGCATCGTCTCATTCTCTTTAAAGTCACTTTAAGCACCTTCTAAACCTCATTTTGCATCGTCTCATTCTCTTTAAAGTCACTTTAAGCACCTTCTAAACCTCATTTTGCATCGTCTCATTCTCTTTAAAGTCACTTTAAGCACCTTCTAAACCTCATTTTGCATCGTCTCATTCTCTTTAAAGTCACTTTAAGCACCTTCTAAACACCATTTTGCATCGTCTCATTCTCTTTAAAGTCACTTTAAGCACCTTCTAAACCTCATTTTGCATCGTCTCATTCTCTTTAAAGTCACTTTAAGCACCTTCTAAACACCATTTTGCATCGTCTCATTCTCTTTAAAGTCACTTTAAGCACCTTCTAAACACCATTTTGCATCGTCTCATTCTCTTTAAAGTCACCTTAAGCACCTTCTAAACACCATTTTGCATCGTCTCATTCTCTTTAAAGTCACTTTAAGCACCTTCTAAACCTCATTTTGCATCGTCTCATTCTCTTTAAAGTCACCTTAAGCACCTTCTAAACACCATTTTGCATCGTCTCATTCTCTTTAAAGTCACCTTAAGCACCTTTCAAACACCATTTTGCATCGTCTCATTCTCTTTAAAGTCACTTTAAGCACCTTCTAAACCTCTTTTTGCATCGTCTCATTCTCTTTAAAGTCACTTTAAGCACCTTCTAAACCTCATTTTGCATCGTCTCATTCTCTTTAAAGTCACTTTAAGCACCTTCTAAACACCATTTTGCATCGTCTCATTCTCTTTAAAGTCACTTTAAGCACCTTCTAAACCTCATTTTGCATCGTCTCATTCTCTTTAAAGTCACTTTAAGCACCTTCTAAACACCATTTTGCATCGTCTCATTCTCTTTAAAGTCACTTTAAGCACCTTCTAAACCTCATTTTGCATCGTCTCATTCTCTTTAAAGTCACCTTAAGCACCTTCTAAACACCATTTTGCATCGTCTCATTCTCTTTAAAGTCACTTTAAGCACCTTCTAAACACCATTTTGCATCGTCTCATTCTCTTTAAAGTCACTTTAAGCACCTTCTAAACCTCATTTTGCATCGTCTCATTCTCTTTGAAGTCACTTTAAGCACCTTCTAAACCTCATTTTGCATCGTCTCATTCTCTTTAAAGTCACCTTAAGCACCTTCTAAACACCATTTTGCATCGTCTCATTCTCTTTAAAGTCACTTTAAGCACCTTCTAAACCTCATTTTGCATCGTCTCATTCTCTTTAAAGTCACTTTAAGCACATTGTAAACCTCATTTTGCATCGTCTCATTCTCTTTAAAGTCACCTTAAGCACCTTCTAAACACCATGTTGCATCGTCTCATTCTCTTTAAAGTCACTTTAAGCACCTTCTAAACCTCATTTTGCATCGTCTCATTCTCTTTAAAGTCACTTTAAGCACCTTCTAAACACTATTTTGCATCGTCTCATTCTCTTTAAAGTCACCTTAAGCACCTTTCAAACCTCATTTTGCATCGTCTCATTCTCTTTAAAGTCACTTTAAGCACCTTCTAAACCTCATTTAGCATCGTCTCATTCTCTTTAAAGTCACTTTAAGCACCTTCTAAACCTCATTTTGCATCGTCTCATTCTCTTTAAAGTCACTTTAAGCACCTTCTAAACCTCATTTTGCATCGTCTCATTCTCTTTAAAGTCACTTTAAGCACCTTCTAAACCTCATTTTGCATCGTCTCATTCTCTTTAAAGTCACCTTAAGCACCTTCTAAACACCATTTTGCATCGTCTCATTCTCTTTAAAGTCACTTTAAGCACCTTCTAAACACCATTTTGCATCGTCTCATTCTCTTTAAAGTCACTTTAAGCACCTTCTAAACACCATTTTGCATCGTCTCATTCTCTTTAAAGTCACTTTAAGCACCTTCTAAACACCATTTTGCATCGTCTCATTCTCTTTAAAGTCACCTTAAGCACCTTCTAAACACCATTTTGCATCGTCTCATTCTCTTTAAAGTCACTTTAAGCACCTTCTAAACCTCATTTTGCATCGTCTCATTCTCTTTAAAGTCACCTTAAGCACCTTCTAAACACCATTTTGCATCGTCTCATTCTCTTTAAAGTCACCTTAATTACCTTTTAAACACCATTTTGCATCGTCTCATTCTCTTTAAAGTCACCTTAAGCACCTTCTAAACCTCATTTTGCATCGTCTCATTCTCTTTAAAGTCACCTTAAGCACCTTCTAAACCTCATTTTGCATCGTCTCATTCTCTTTAAAGTCACCTTAAGCACCTTCTAAACCTCATTTTGCATCGTCTCATTCTCTTTAAAGTCACCTTAAGCACCTTCTAAACACCATTTTGCATCGTCTCATTCTCTTTAAAGTCACTTTAAGCACCTTCTAAACCCCATTTTGCATCGTCTCATTCTCTTTAAAGTCACCTTAAGCACCTTCTAAACCTCATTTTGCATCGTCTCATTCTCTTTAAAGTCACCTTAAGCACCTTTCAAACCTCATTTTGCATCGTCTCATTCTCTTTAAAGTCACTTTAAGCACCTTCTAAACCTCATTTTGCATCGTCTCATTCTCTTTAAAGTCACTTTAAGCACCTTCTAAACACTATTTTGCATCGTCTCATTCTCTTTAAAGTCACTTTAAGCACCTTCTAAACACCATTTTGCATCGTCTCATTCTCTTTAAAGTCACTTTAAGCACCTTCTAAACCTCATTTTGCATCGTCTCATTCTCTTTAAAGTCACCTTAAGCACCTTCTAAACACCATTTTGCATCGTCTCATTCTCTTTAAAGTCACTTTAAGCACCTTCTAAACCTCATTTTGCATCGTCTCATTCTCTTTAAAGTCACCTTAAGCACCTTCTAAACACCATTTTGCATCGTCTCATTCTCTTTAAAGTCACTTTAAGCACCTTCTAAACCTCATTTTGCATCGTCTCATTCTCTTTAAAGTCACCTTAAGCACCTTCTAAACACTATTTTGCATCGTCTCATTCTCTTTAAAGTCACTTTAAGCACCTTCTAAACACCATTTTGCATCGTCTCATTCTCTTTAAAGTCACTTTAAGCACCTTCTAAACCTCATTTTGCATCGTCTCATTCTCTTTAAAGTCACCTTAAGCACCTTCTAAACACCATTTTGCATCGTCTCATTCTCTTTAAAGTCACTTTAAGCACCTTCTAAACCTCATTTTGCATCGTCTCATTCTCTTTAAAGTCACCTTAAGCACCTTCTAAACACCATTTTGCATCGTCTCATTCTCTTTAAAGTCACTTTAAGCACCTTCTAAACCTCATTTTGCATCGTCTCATTCTCTTTAAAGTCACCTTAAGCACCTTCTAAACACCATTTTGCATCGTCTCATTCTCTTTAAAGTCACTTTAAGCACCTTCTAAACACCATTTTGCATCGTCTCATTCTCTTTAAAGTCACTTTAAGCACCTTCTAAACACCATTTTGCATCGTCTCATTCTCTTTAAAGTCACTTTAAGCACCTTCTAAACACCATTTTGCATCGTCTCATTCTCTTTAAAGTCACCTTAAGCACCTTCTTAACCTCATTTTGCATCGTCTCATTCTCTTTAAAGTCACCTTAAGCACCTTCTAAACACCATTTTGCATCGTCTCATTCTCTTTAAAGTCACTTTAAGCACCTTCTAAACCTCATTTTGCATCGTCTCATTCTCTTTAAAGTCACTTTAAGCACCTTCTAAACCTCATTTTGCATCGTCTCATTCTCTTTAAAGTCACTTTAAGCACCTTCTAAACCTCATTTTGCATCGTCTCATTCTCTTTAAAGTCACTTTAAGCACCTTCTAAACACCATTTTGCATCGTCTCATTCTCTTTAAAGTCACTTTAAGCACCTTATAAACCTCATTTTGCATCGTCTCATTCTCTTTAAAGTCACTTTAAGCACCTTCTAAACCTCATTTTGCATCGTCTCATTCTCTTTAAAGTCACCTTAAGCACCTTCTAAAGACCATTTTGCATCGTCTCATTCTCTTTAAAGTCACTTTAAGCACCTTCTAAAGACCATTTTGCATCGTCTCATTCTCTTTAAAGTCACTTTAAGCACCTTCTAAACACCATTTTGCATCGTCTCATTCTCTTTAAAGTCACTTTAAGCACCTTCTAAACCTCATTTTGCATCGTCTCATTCTCTTTAAAGTCACTTTAAGCACCTTCTAAACCTCATTTTGCATCGTCTCATTCTCTTTAAAGTCACTTTAAGCACCTTCTAAACCTCATTTTGCATCGTCTCATTCTCTTTAAAGTCACTTTAAGCACCTTCTAAACACCATTTTGCATCGTCTCATTCTCTTTAAAGTCACTTTAAGCACCTTCTAAACACCATTTTGCATCGTCTCATTCTCTTTAAAGTCACTTTAAGCACCTTCTAAACACCATTTTGCATCGTCTCATTCTCTTTAAAGTCACCTTAAGCACCTTCTAAACACCATTTTGCATCGTCTCATTCTCTTTAAAGTCACTTTAAGCACCTTCTAAACACCATTTTGCATCGTCTCATTCTCTTTAAAGTCACTTTAAGCACCTTCTAAACACCATTTTGCATCGTCTCATTCTCTTTAAAGTCACCTTAAGCACCTTCTAAACACCATTTTGCATCGTCTCATTCTCTTTAAAGTCACCTTAAGCACCCTTCAAACACCATTTTGCATCGTCTCATTCTCTTTAAAGTCACCTTAAGCACCTTCTTAACCTCATTTTGCATCGTCTCATTCTCTTTAAAGTCACTTTAAGCACCTTCTAAACACCATTTTGCATCGTCTCATTCTCTTTAAAGTCACTTTAAGCACCTTCTAAACCTCATTTTGCATCGTCTCATTCTCTTTAAAGTCACTTTAAGCACCTTCTAAACACCATTTTGCATCGTCTCATTCTCTTTAAAGTCACTTTAAGCACCTTCTAAACCTCATTTTGCATCGTCTCATTCTCTTTAAAGTCACTTTAAGCACCTTCTAAAGACCATTTTGCATCGTCTCATTCTCTTTAAAGTCACTTTAAGCACCTTCTAAACCTCATTTTGCATCGTCTCATTCTCTTTAAAGTCACTTTAAGCACCTTCTAAACCTCATTTTGCATCGTCTCATTCTCTTTAAAGTCACTTTAAGCACCTTCTAAACACCATTTTGCATCGTCTCATTCTCTTTAAAGTCACTTTAAGCACCTTCTAAACACCATTTTGCATCGTCTCATTCTCTTTAAAGTCACCTTAAGCACCTTCTAAACCTCATTTTGCATCGTCTCATTCTCTTTAAAGTCACCTTAAGCACCTTCTAAACACCATTTTGCATCGTCTCATTCTCTTTAAAGTCACTTTAAGCACCTTCTAAACACCATTTTGCATCGTCTCATTCTCTTTAAAGTCACCTTAAGCACCTTCTAAACACCATTTTGCATCGTCTCATTCTCTTTAAAGTCACTTTAAGCACCTTCTAAACCTCATTTTGCATCGTCTCATTCTCTTTAAAGTCACCTTAAGCACCTTCTAAACACCATTTTGCATCGTCTCATTCTCTTTAAAGTCACTTTAAGCACCTTCTAAACACCATTTTGCATCGTCTCATTCTCTTTAAAGTCACTTTAAGCACCTTCTAAACACCATTTTGCATCGTCTCATTCTCTTTAAAGTCACTTTAAGCACCTTCTAAACACCATTTTGCATCGTCTCATTCTCTTTAAAGTCACCTTAAGCACCTTCTAAACACCATTTTGCATCGTCTCATTCTCTTTAAAGTCACCTTAAGCACCTTCTAAACACCATTTTGCATCGTCTCATTCTCTTTAAAGTCACCTTAAGCACCTTCTAAACACCATTTTGCATCGTCTCATTCTCTTTAAAGTCACCTTAAGCACCTTCTAAACACCATTTTGCATCGTCTCATTCTCTTTAAAGTCACTTTAAGCACCTTCTAAACCTCATTTTGCATCGTCTCATTCTCTTTAAAGTCACCTTAAGCACCTTCTAAACCTCATTTTGCATCGTCTCATTCTCTTTAAAGTCACCTTAAGCACCTTCTAAACACCATTTTGCATCGTCTCATTCTCTTTAAAGTCACTTTAAGCACCTTCTAAACACCATTTTGCATCGTCTCATTCTCTTTTAAGTCACCTTAAGCACCTTCTAAACACCATTTTGCATCGTCTCATTCTCTTTAAAGTCACTTTAAGCACCTTCTAAACCTCATTTTGCATCGTCTCATTCTCTTTAAAGTCACTTTAAGCACCTTCTAAACCTCATTTTGCATCGTCTCATTCTCTTTAAAGTCACTTTAAGCACCTTCTTAACACCATTTTGCATCGTCTCATTCTCTTTAAAGTCAGTTTAAGCACCTTCTAAACCTCATTTTGCATCGTCTTATTCTCTTTAAAGTCACCTTAAGCACCTTCTAAACACCATTTTGCATCGTCTCATTCTCTTTAAAGTCACTTTAAGCACCTTCTAAACCTCATTTTGCATCGTCTCATTCTCTTTAAAGTCACCTTAAGCACCTTCTAAACACCATTTTGCATCGTCTCATTCTCTTTAAAGTCACCTTAAGCACCTTCTAAACCTCATTTTGCATCGTCTCATTCTCTTTAAAGTCACTTTAAGCACCTTCTAAACCTCATTTTGCATCGTCTCATTCTCTTTAAAGTCACTTTAAGCACCTTCTAAACCTCATTTTGCATCGTCTCATTCTCTTTAAAGTCACTTTAAGCACCTTCTAAACACCATTTTGCATCGTCTCATTCTCTTTAAAGTCACTTTAAGCACCTTCTAAACCTCATTTTGCATCGTCTCATTCTCTTTAAAGTCACCTTAAGCACCTTTCAAACCTCATTTTGCATCGTCTCATTCTCTTTAAAGTCACCTTAAGCACCTTCTAAACACCATTTTGCATCGTCTCATTCTCTTTAAAGTCACCTTAAGCACCTTCTAAAGACCATTTTGCATCGTCTCATTCTCTTTAAAGTCACTTTAAGCACCTTCTAAACACCATTTTGCATCGTCTCATTCTCTTTAAAGTCACTTTAAGCACCTTCTAAACCTCATTTTGCATCGTCTCATTCTCTTTAAAGTCACTTTAAGCACCTTCTAAACCTCATTTTGCATCGTCTCATTCTCTTTAAAGTCACTTTAAGCACCTTCTAAACACCATTTTGCATCGTCTCATTCTCTTTAAAGTCACTTTAAGCACCTTCTAAACATCATTTTGCATCGTCTCATTCTCTTTAAAGTCACCTTAAGCACCTTCTAAAGACCATTTTGCATCGTCTCATTCTCTTTAAAGTCACCTTAAGCACCTTCTAAACACCATTTTGCATCGTCTCATTCTCTTTAAAGTCACCTTAAGCACCTTCTAAACCTCATTTTGCATCGTCTCATTCTCTTTAAAGTCACCTTAAGCACCTTCTAAACACCATTTTGCATCGTCTCATTCTCTTTAAAGTCACTTTAAGCACCTTCTAAACACCATTTTGCATCGTCTCATTCTCTTTAAAGTCACCTTAAGCACCTTCTTAACCTCATTTTGCATCGTCTCATTCTCTTTAAAGTCACTTTAAGCACCTTCTAAACCTCATTTTGCATCGTCTCATTCTCTTTAAAGTCACTTTAAGCACCTTCTAAACACCATTTTGCTTCGTCTCATTCTCTTTAAAGTCACTTTAAGCACCTTCTAAACCTCATTTTGCATCGTCTCATTCTCTTTAAAGTCACCTTAAGCACCTTCTAAAGACCATTTTGCATCGTCTCATTCTCTTTAAAGTCACCTTAAGCACCTTCTAAACATCATTTTGCATCGTCTCATTCTCTTTAAAGTCACCTTAAGCACCTTCTAAACACCATTTTGCATCGTCTCATTCTCTTTAAAGTCACCTTAAGCACCTTTCAAACCTCATTTTGCATCGTCTCATTCTCTTTAAAGTCACCTTAAGCACCTTCTAAACACCATTTTGCATCGTCTCATTCTCTTTAAAGTCACCTTAAGCACCTTCTTAACCCCATTTTGCATCGTCTCATTCTCTTTAAAGTCACTTTAAGCACCTTCTAAACCTCATTTTGCATCGTCTCATTCTCTTTAAAGTCACTTTAAGCACCTTCTAAACCTCATTTTGCATCGTCTCATTCTCTTTAAAGTCACTTTAAGCACCTTCTAAACCTCATTTTGCATCGTCTCATTCTCTTTAAAGTCACTTTAAGCACCTTCTAAACCTCATTTTGCATCGTCTCATTCTCTTTAAAGTCACCTTAAGCACCTTCTAAACACCATTTTGCATCGTCTCATTCTCTTTAAAGTCACCTTAAGCACCTTCTTAACCTCATTTTGCATCGTCTCATTCTCTTTAAAGTCACCTTAAGCACCTTCTAAACACCATTTTGCATCGTCTCATTCTCTTTAAAGTCACTTTAAGCACCTTCTAAACACCATTTTGCATCGTCTCATTCTCTTTAAAGTCACCTTAAGCACCTTCTAAACACCATTTTGCATCGTCTCATTCTCTTTAAAGTCACTTTAAGCACCTTCTAAACCTCATTTTGCATCGTCTCATTCTCTTTAAAGTCACTTTAAGCACCTTCTAAACCTCATTTTGCATCGTCTCATTCTCTTTAAAGTCACTTTAAGCACCTTCTAAACCTCATTTTGCATCGTCTCATTCTCTTTAAAGTCACCTTAAGCACCTTCTAAACACCATTTTGCATCGTCTCATTCTCTTTAAAGTCACTTTAAGCACCTTCTAAACCTCATTTTGCATCGTCTCATTCTCTTTAAAGTCACTTTAAGCACCTTCTAAACACCATTTTGCATCGTCTCATTCTCTTTAAAGTCACCTTAAGCACCTTCTAAACCTCATTTTGCATCGTCTCATTCTCTTTAAAGTCACTTTAAGCACCTTCTAAACCTCATTTTGCATCGTCTCATTCTCTTTAAAGTCACCTTAAGCACCTTCTAAACACCATTTTGCATCGTCTCATTCTCTTTAAAGTCACTTTAAGCACCTTCTAAACACCATTTTGCATCGTCTCATTCTCTTTAAAGTCACCTTAAGCACCTTCTAAACCTCATTTTGCATCGTCTCATTCTCTTTAAAGTCACTTTAAGCACCTTCTAAACACCATTTTGCATCGTCTCATTCTCTTTAAAGTCACTTTAAGCACCTTCTAAACACCATTTTGCATCGTCTCATTCTCTTTAAAGTCACTTTAAGCACCTTCTAAACCTCATTTTGCATCGTCTCATTCTCTTTAAAGTCACTTTAAGCACCTTCTAAACACCATTTTGCATCGTCTCATTCTCTTTAAAGTCACCTTAAGCACCTTTCAAACCTCATTTTGCATCGTCTCATTCTCTTTAAAGTCACCTTAAGCACCTTCTAAAGACCATTTTGCATCGTCTCATTCTCTTTAAAGTCACCTTAAGCACCTTCTAAACACCATTTTGCATCGTCTCATTCTCTTTAAAGTCACTTTAAGCACCTTCTAAACCTCATTTTGCATCGTCTCATTCTCTTTAAAGTCACCTTAAGCACCTTCTAAACACCATTTTGCATCGTCTCATTCTCTTTAAAGTCACCTTAAGCACCTTCTAAAGACCATTTTGCATCGTCTCATTCTCTTTAAAGTCACTTTAAGCACCTTCTAAACCTCATTTTGCATCGTCTCATTCTCTTTAAAGTCACTTTAAGCACCTTCTAAACCTCATTTTGCATCGTCTCATTCTCTTTAAAGTCACCTTAAGCACCTTTCAAACCTCATTTTGCATCGTCTCATTCTCTTTAAAGTCACCTTAAGCACCTTCTAAACACCATTTTGCATCGTCTCATTCTCTTTAAAGTCACTTTAAGCACCTTCTAAACACCATTTTGCATCGTCTCATTCTCTTTAAAGTCACTTTAAGCACCTTCTAAACACCATTTTGCATCGTCTCATTCTCTTTAAAGTCACTTTAAGCACCTTCTAAACCTCATTTTGCATCGTCTCATTCTCTTTAAAGTCACTTTAAGCACCTTCTAAACACCATTTTGCATCGTCTCATTCTCTTTAAAGTCACTTTAAGCACCTTCTAAACACCATTTTGCATCGTCTCATTCTCTTTAAAGTCACCTTAAGCACCTTCTAAACCTCATTTTGCATCGTCTCATTCTCTTTAAAGTCACCTTAAGCACCTTCTAAACACCATTTTGCATCGTCTCATTCTCTTTAAAGTCACTTTAAGCACCTTCTAAAGACCATTTTGCATCGTCTCATTCTCTTTAAAGTCACTTTAAGCACCTGCTTAACCTCATTTTGCATCGTCTCATTCTCTTTAAAGTCACCTTAAGCACCTTCTAAACACCATTTTGCATCGTCTCATTCTCTTTAAAGTCACCTTAAGCACCTTCTAAACACCATTTTGCATCGTCTCATTCTCTTTAAAGTCACTTTAAGCACCTTCTAAACACCATTTTGCATCGTCTCATTCTCTTTAAAGTCACTTTAAGCACCTTCTAAACACCATTTTGCATCGTCTCATTCTCTTTAAAGTCACCTTAAGCACCTTTCAAACCTCATTTTGCATCGTCTCATTCTCTTTAAAGTCACCTTAAGCACCTTCTAAACCTCATTTTGCATCGTCTCATTCTCTTTAAAGTCACTTTAAGCACCTTCTAAACACCATTTTGCATCGTCTCATTCTCTTTAAAGTCACTTTAAGCACCTTCTAAACACCATTTTGCATCGTCTCATTCTCTTTAAAGTCACTTTAAGCACCTTCTAAACCTCATTTTGCATCGTCTCATTCTCTTTAAAGTCACTTTAAGCACCTTCTAAACACCATTTTGCATCGTCTCATTCTCTTTAAAGTCACTTTAAGCACCTTCTAAACACCATTTTGCATCGTCTCATTCTCTTTAAAGTCACCTTAAGCACCTTCTAAACCTCATTTTGCATCGTCTCATTCTCTTTAAAGTCACCTTAAGCACCTTCTAAACACCATTTTGCATCGTCTCATTCTCTTTAAAGTCACTTTAAGCACCTTCTAAACACCATTTTGCATCGTCTCATTCTCTTTAAAGTCACCTTAAGCACCTTCTAAAGACCATTTTGTATCGTCTCATTCTCTTTAAAGTCACCTTAAGCACCTTCTAAACACCATTTTGCATCGTCTCATTTTCTTTAAAGTCACTTTAAGCACCTTCGAAACACCATTTTGCATCGTCTCATTCTCTTTAAAGTCACTTTAAGCACCTTCTAAACACCATTTTGCATCGTCTCATTCTCTTTAAAGTCACCTTAAGCACCTTCTAAACACCATTTGCATCGTCTCATTCTCTTTAAAGTCACCTTAAGCACCTTCTAAACTCATTTTGCATCGTCTCATTCTCTTTAAGTCACTTTAAGCACCTTCTAAACCTCATTTTGCATCGTCTCATTCTCTTTAAAGTCACCTTTAAGCACCTTCTAAATACCATTTTGCATCGTCTCATTCTCTTTAAAGTCACTTTAAGCACCTTCTAAACCTCATTTTTGCATCGTCTCATTCTCTCTAACGTCACTTTAAGCACCTTCTAAACACCATTTTGCATTGTCTCATTCTCTTTAAAGTCACCTTTAAGCACCTTCTAAACACCATTTTGCATCGTCTCATTCTCTTTAAAGTCACTTTAAGCACCTTCTAAACCTCATTTTGCATCGTCTCATTCTCTTTAAAGTCACTTTAAGCACCTTCTAAACACCATTTTGCATCGTCTCATTCTCTTTAAAGTCACTTTAAGCACCTTCTAAACCTCATTTTGCATCGTCTCATTCTCTTTAAAGTCACTTTAAGCACCTTCTAAACCTCATTTTGCATCGTCTCATTCTCTTTAAAGTCACTTTAAGCACCTTCTAAACCTCATTTTGCATCGTCTCATTCTCTTTAAAGTCACTTTAAGCACCTTCTGAAACACCATTTTGCATCGTCTCATTCTCTTTAAAGTCACTTTAAGCACCTTCTAAACCTCATTTTGCATCGTCTCATTCTCTTTAAAGTCACTTTAAGCACCTTCTAAACACCATTTTGCATCGTCTCATTCTCTTTAAAGTCACCTTTAAGCACCTTCTAAACACCATTTTGCATCGTCTCATTCTCTTTAAAGTCACTTTAAGCACCTTCTAAACACCATTTTGCATCGTCCTCATTCTCTTTAAAGTCACTTTAAGCACCTTCTAAACACCATTTTGCATCGTCTCATTCTCTTTAAAGTCACCTTAAGCACCTTCTAAACACCATTTTGCATCGTCTCATTCTCTTTAAAGTCACCTTAAGCACCTTCTAAACCTCATTTTGCATCGTCTCATTCTCTTTAAAGTCACCTTAAGCACCTTTCTAAACCTCATTTTGCATCGTCTCATTCTCTTTAAAGTCACTTTAAGCACCTTCTAAACCTCATTTTGCATCGTCTCATTCTCTTTAAAGTCACTTTAAGCACCTTCTAAACTACTATTTTGCATCGTCTCATTCTCTTTAAAGTCACTTTAAGCACCTTCTAAACCTCATTTTTGCATCGTCTCATTCTCTTTAAAGTCACTTAAGCACCTTCTAAACCTCATTTTGCATCGTCTCATTCTCTTTAAAGTCACTTTAAGCACCTTCTAAACACCATTTTGCATCGTCTCATTCTCTTTAAAGTCACTTTAAGCACCTTCTAAACCTCATTTTGCATCGTCTCATTCTCTTTAAAGTCACCTTAAGCACCTTCTAAACACCATTTTGCATCGTCTCATTCTCTTTAAAGTCACTTTAAGCACCTTCTAAACCTCATTTTGCATCGTCTCATTCTCTTTAAAGTCACCTTAAGCACCTTCTAAACACCATTTTGCATCGTCTCATTCTCTTTAAAGTCACCTTAAGCACCTTCTAAACACCATTTTGCATCGTCTCATTCTCTTTAAAGTCACTTTAAGCACCTTCTAAACACCATTTTGCTTCGTCTCATTCTCTTTAAAGTCACTTTAAGCACCTTCTAAACCTCATTTTGCATCGTCTCATTCTCTTTAAAGTCACCTTAAGCACCTTCTAAAGACCATTTTGCATCGTCTCATTCTCTTTAAAGTCACCTTAAGCACCTTCTAAACACCATTTTGCATCGTCTCATTCTCTTTAAAGTCACCTTAAGCACCTTCTAAACACCATTTTGCATCGTCTCATTCTCTTTAAAGTCACCTTAAGCACCTTCTAACCTCATTTTGCATCGTCTCATTCTCTTTAAAGTCACCTTAAGCACCTTCTAAACACCATTTTGCATCGTCTCATTCTCTTTAAAGTCACCTTAAGCACCTTCTTAACCTCATTTTGCATCGTCTCATTCTCTTTAAAGTCACTTAAGCACCTTCTAAACCTCATTTTGCATCGTCTCATTCTCTTTAAAGTCACTTAAGCACCTTCTAAACCTCATTTTGCATCGTCTCATTCTCTTTAAAGTCACTTTAAGCACCTTCTAGAACCTCATTTTGCATCGTCTCATTCTCTTTAAAGTCACTTTAAGCACCTTCTGAAACCTCATTTTGCATCGTCTCATTCTCTTTAAAGTCACCTTAAGCACCTTCTAAACACCATTTTGCATCGTCTCATTCTCTTTAAAGTCACCTTAAGCACCTTCTTAACCTCATTTTTGCATCGTCTCATTCTCTTTAAAGTCACCTTAAGCACCTTCTAAACTCCATTTTGCATCGTCTCATTCTCTTTAAAGTCACTTTAAGCACCTTCTAAACCTCATTTTGCATCGTCTCATTCTCTTTAAAGTCACTTAAGCACCTTCTAAACACCATTTTGCATCGTCTCATTCTCTTTAAAGTCACCTTAAGCACCTTCTTAACCTCATTTTGCATCGTCTCATTCTCTTTAAAGTCACTTTAAGCACCTTCTAAACCTCATTTTGCATCGTCTCATTCTCTTTAAAGTCACTTTAAGCACCTTCTAAACCTCATTTTGCATCGTCTCATTCTCTTTAAAGTCACCTTAAGCACCTTCTAAACACCATTTTGCATCGTCTCATTCTCTTTAAAGTCACCTTAAGCACCTTCTTAACCTCATTTTGCATCGTCTCATTCTCTTTAAAGTCACCTTAAGCACCTTCTAAACACCATTTTGCATCGTCTCATTCTCTTTAAAGTCACTTTAAGCACCTTTCAAACCTCATTTTGCATCGTCTCATTCTCTTTAAAGTCACCTTAAGCACCTTCTAAACACCATTTTGCATCGTCTCATTCTCTTTAAAGTCACCTTAAGCACCTTCTTAACCTCATTTTGCATCGTCTCATTCTCTTTAAAGTCACTTTAAGCACCTTCTAAACCTCATTTTGCATCGTCTCATTCTCTTTAAAGTCACTTTAAGCACCTTCTAAACCTCATTTTGCATCGTCTCATTCTCTTTAAAGTCACTTTAAGCACCTTCTAAACACCATTTTGCATCGTCTCATTCTCTTTAAAGTCACTTTAAGCACCTTCTAAACCTCATTTTGCATCGTCTCATTCTCTTTAAAGTCACTTTAAGCACCTTCTAAACCTCATTTTGCATCGTCTCATTCTCTTTAAAGTCACTTTAAGCACCTTCTGAACCTCATTTTGCATCGTCTCATTCTCTTTAAAGTCACCTTAAGCACCTTCTAAACACCATTTTGCATCGTCTCATTCTCTTTAAAGTCACTTTAAGCACCTTCTAAACCTCATTTTGCATCGTCTCATTCTCTTTAAAGTCACTTTAAGCACCTTCTAAACACCATTTTGCATCGTCTCATTCTCTTTAAAGTCACCTTAAGCACCTTCTAAACCTCATTTTGCATCGTCTCATTCTCTTTAAAGTCACTTTAAGCACCTTCTAAACCTCATTTTGCATCGTCTCATTCTCTTTAAAGTCACCTTAAGCACCTTCTAAACACCATTTTGCATCGTCTCATTCTCTTTAAAGTCACTTTAAGCACCTTCTAAACACAATTTTGCATCGTCTCATTCTCTTTAAAGTCACCTTAAGCACCTTCTAAACCTCATTTTGCATCGTCTCATTCTCTTTAAAGTCACTTTAAGCACCTTCTAAACACCATTTTGCATCGTCTCATTCTCTTTAAAGTCACTTTAAGCACCTTCTAAACACCATTTTGCATCGTCTCATTCTCTTTAAAGTCACTTTAAGCACCTTCTAAACCTCATTTTGCATCGTCTCATTCTCTTTAAAGTCACTTTAAGCACCTTCTAAACACCATTTTGCATCGTCTCATTCTCTTTAAAGTCACCTTAAGCACCTTTCAAACCTCATTTTGCATCGTCTCATTCTCTTTAAAGTCACCTTAAGCACCTTCTAAAGACCATTTTGCATCGTCTCATTCTCTTTAAAGTCACCTTAAGCACCTTCTAAACACCATTTTGCATCGTCTCATTCTCTTTAAAGTCACTTTAAGCACCTTCTAAACCTCATTTTGCATCGTCTCATTCTCTTTAAAGTCACCTTAAGCACCTTCTAAACACCATTTTGCATCGTCTCATTCTCTTTAAAGTCACTTTAAGCACCTTCTAAAGACCATTTTGCATCGTCTCATTCTCTTTAAAGTCACTTTAAGCACCTTCTAAACCTCATTTTGCATCGTCTCATTCTCTTTAAAGTCACTTTAAGCACCTTCTAAACCTCATTTTGCATCGTCTCATTCTCTTTAAAGTCACCTTAAGCACCTTTCAAACCTCATTTTGCATCGTCTCATTCTCTTTAAAGTCACCTTAAGCACCTTCTAAACACCATTTTGCATCGTCTCATTCTCTTTAAAGTCACTTTAAGCACCTTCTAAACACCATTTTGCATCGTCTCATTCTCTTTAAAGTCACTTTAAGCACTTTCTAAACACCATTTTGCATCGTCTCATTCTCTTTAAAGTCACTTTAAGCACCTTCTAAACCTCATTTTGCATCGTCTCATTCTCTTTAAAGTCACTTTAAGCACCTTCTAAACACCATTTTGCATCGTCCTCATTCTCTTTAAAGTCACTTTAAGCACCTTCTAAACACCATTTTGCATCGTCTCATTCTCTTTAAAGTCACCTTAAGCACCTTCTAAACCTCATTTTGCATCGTCTCATTCTCTTTAAAGTCACCTTAAGCACCTTCTAAACACCATTTTGCATCGTCTCATTCTCTTTAAAGTCACTTTAAGCACCTTCTAAAGACCATTTTGCATCGTCTCATTCTCTTTAAAGTCACTTTAAGCACCTTCTTAACCTCATTTTGCATCGTCTCATTCTCTTTAAAGTCACCTTAAGCACCTTCTAAACACCATTTTGCATCGTCTCATTCTCTTTAAAGTCACCTTAAGCACCTTCTAAACACCATTTTGCATCGTCTCATTCTCTTTAAAGTCACCTTAAGCACCTTCTAAACCTCATTTTGCATCGTCTCATTCTCTTTAAAGTCACTTTAAGCACCTTCTAAACCTCATTTTGCATCGTCTCATTCTCTTTAAAGTCACTTTAAGCACCTTCTAAACACCATTTTGCATCGTCTCATTCTCTTTTAAGTCACTTTAAGCACCTTCTAAACCTCATTTGCATCGTCTCATTCTCTTTAAAGTCACTTTAAGCACCTTCTAAACCTCATTTTGCATCGTCTCATTCTCTTTAAAGTCACTTTAAGCACCTTCTAAACACCATTTTGCATCGTCTCATTCTCTTTAAAGTCACCTTAAGCACCTTCTAAAGACCATTTTGTATCGTCTCATTCTCTTTAAAGTCACCTTAAGCACCTTCTAAACACCATTTTGCATCGTCTCATTCTCTTTAAAGTCACTTTAAGCACCTTCGAAACACCATTTTGCATCGTCTCATTCTCTTTAAAGTCACTTTAAGCACCTTCTAAACACCATTTTGCATCGTCTCATTCTCTTTAAAGTCACCTTAAGCACCTTCTAAACCTCATTTTGCATCGTCTCATTCTCTTTAAAGTCACCTTAAGCACCTTTCAAACCTCATTTTGCATCGTCTCATTCTCTTTAAAGTCACTTTAAGCACCTTCTAAACCTCATTTTGCATCGTCTCATTCTCTTTAAAGTCACTTTAAGCACCTTCTAAACACTATTTTGCATCGTCTCATTCTCTTTAAAGTCACTTTAAGCACCTTCTAAACCTCATTTTGCATCGTCTCATTCTCTTTAAAGTCACTTTAAGCACCTTCTAAACCTCATTTTGCATCGTCTCATTCTCTTTAAAGTCACTTTAAGCACCTTCTAAACACCATTTTGCATCGTCTCATTCTCTTTAAAGTCACTTTAAGCACCTTCTAAACCTCATTTTGCATCGTCTCATTCTCTTTAAAGTCACCTTAAGCACCTTCTAAACACCATTTTGCATCGTCTCATTCTCTTTAAAGTCACTTTAAGCACCTTCTAAACCTCATTTTGCATCGTCTCATTCTCTTTAAAGTCACCTTAAGCACCTTCTAAACACCATTTTGCATCGTCTCATTCTCTTTAAAGTCACCTTAAGCACCTTCTAAACACCATTTTGCATCGTCTCATTCTCTTTAAAGTCACCTTCTAAACCTCATTTTGCATCGTCTCATTCTCTTTAAAGTCACTTTAAGCACCTTCTAAACACCATTTTGCATCGTCTCATTCTCTTTAAAGTCACCTTAAGCACCTTCTAAACACCATTTTGCATCGTCTCATTCTCTTTAAAGTCACTTTAAGCACCTTCTAAACCTCATTTTGCATCGTCTCATTCTCTTTAAAGTCACCTTAAGCACCTTCTAAAGACCATTTTGCATCGTCTCATTCTCTTTAAAGTCACCTTAAGCACCTTCTAAACACCATTTTGCATCGTCTCATTCTCTTTAAAGTCACTTTAAGCACCTTCTAAACCTCATTTTGCATCGTCTCATTCTCTTTAAAGTCCACCTTAAGCACCTCTAAACACCATTTTGCATCGTCTCATTCTCTTTAAAGTCACTTTAAGCACCTTCTAAACTCATTTTGCATCGTCTCATTCTCTTTAAAGTCACCCTTAAGCACCTTTCAAACCTCATTTTGCATCGTCTCATTCTCTTTAAAGTCACTTAAGCACCTTCTAAACACCATTTTGCATCGTCTCATTCTCTTTAAAGTCACCTTAAGCACCTTCTTAACCTCATTTTGCATCGTCTCATTCTCTTTAAAGTCACTTTAAGCACCTTCTAAACCTCATTTTGCATCGTCTCATTCTCTTTAAAGTCACTTTAAGCACCTTCTAAACCTCATTTTGCATCGTCTCATTCTCTTTAAAGTCACTTTTCAGCACCTTCTAAACACCATTTTGCATCGTCTCATTCTCTTTAAAGTCACTTTAAGCACCATCTAAACACCATTTTGGATCGTCTCATTCTCTTTAAAGTCACTTTCAGCACCTTCTAAACACCATTTTGCATCGTCTCATTCTCTTTAAAGTCACTTTAAGCACCTTCTAAACCTCATTTTGCATCGTCTCATTCTCTTTAAAGTCACTTTAAGCACCTTCTAAACCTCATTTTGCATCGTCTCATTCTCTCTAAAGTCACTTTAAGCACCTTCTAAACCTCATTTTGCATCGTCTCATTCTCTTTAAAGTCACCTTAAGCACCTTCTAAACACCATTTTGCATCGTCTCATTCTCTTTAAAGTCACTTTAAGCACCTTCTAAACCTCATTTTGCATCGTCTCATTCTCTCTAAAGTCACTTTAAGCACCTTCTAAACACCATTTTGCATCGTCTCATTCTCTTTAAAGTCACTTTAAGCACCTTCTAAACACCATTTTGCATCGTCTCATTCTCTTTAAAGTCACTTTAAGCACCTTCTAAACCTCATTTTGCATCGTCTCATTCTCTTTAAAGTCACTTTAAGCACCTTCTAAACACCATTTTGCATCGTCTCATTCTCTTTAAAGTCACTTTAAGCACCTTCTAAACACCATTTTGCATCGTCTCATTCTCTTTAAAGTCACTTTCAGCACCTTCTAAGCACCATTTTGCATCGTCTCATTCTCTTTAAAGTCACTTTAAGCACCTTCTAAACCTCATTTTGCATCGTCTCATTCTCTTTAAAGTCACTTTAAGCACCTTCTAAACCTCATTTTGCATCGTCTCATTCTCTTTAAAGTCACTTTAAGCACCTTCTAAACACCATTTTGCAACATCTCATTCTCTTTAAAGTCACTTTAAGCACCTTCTAAACACCATTTTGCATCGTCTCATTCTCTTTAAAGTCACTTTAAGCACCTTCTAAACCTCATTTTGCATCGTCTCATTCTCTCTAAAGTCACTTTCAGCACCTTCTAAACACCATTTTGCATCATCTCATTCTCTTTAAAGTCACTTTAAGCACCTTCTAAACCTCATTTTGCATCGTCTCATTCACTCTAAAGTCACTTTAAGCACCTTCTAAACCTCATTTTGCATCGTCTCATTCTCTTTAAAGTCACTTTAAGCACCTTCTAAACCTCATTTTGGATCGTCTCATTCTCTTTAAAGTCACTTTAAGCACCTTCTAAACACCATTTTGCATCGTCTCATTCTCTTTAAAGTCACTTTAAGCACCTTCTAAACACCATTTTGCATCGTCTCATTCTCTTTAAAGTCACTTTAAGCACCTTCTAAACCTCATTTTGCATCGTCTCATTCTCTTTAAAGTCACTTTAAGCACCTTCTAAACACCATTTTGCATCGTCTCATTCTCTTTAAAGTCACTTTAAGCACCTTCTATGCCTCATTTTGCATCGTCTCATTCTCTTTAAAGTCACTTTAAGCACCTTCTAAACACCATTTTGCATCGTCTCATTCTCTTTAAAGTCACTTTAAGCACCTTCTTAACCTCATTTTGCATCGTCTCATTCTCTTTAAAGTCACTTTAAGCACCTTCTAAACACCATTTTGCATCGTCTCATTCTCTTTAAAGTCACTTTAAGCACCTTCTAAACACCATTTTGCATCGTCTCATTCTCTTTAAAGTCACTTTAAGCACCTTCTAAACACCATTTTGCATCGTCTCATTCTCTTTAAAGTCACTTTAAGCACCTTCTAAACACCATTTTGCATCGTCTCATTCTCTCTAAAGTCACTTTAAGCACCTTCTAAACCTCATTTTGCATCGTCTCATTCTCTTTAAAGTCACTTTAAGCACCTTCTAAACCTCATTTTGCATCGTCTCATTCTCTTTAAAGTCACTTTAAGCACCTTCTAAACACCATTTTGCATAGTCTCATTCTCTTTAAAGTCACTTTAAGCACCTTCTAAACACCATTTTGCATCGTCTCATTCTCTTTAAAGTCACTTTAAGCACCTTCTAAACACCATTTTGCATCGTCTCATTCTCTTTAAATTCACTTTAAGCACCTTCTACACACCATTTTGCATCGTCTCATTCTCTTTAAAGTCACTTTAAGCACCTTCTAAACCTCATTTTGCATCGTCTCATTCTCTTTAAAGTCACTTTAAGCACCTTCTAAACACCATTTTGCATCGTCTCATTCTCTTTAAAGTCACTTTAAGCACCTTCTAAACCTCATTTTGCATCGTCTCATTCTCTTTAAAGTCACTTTAAGCACCTTCTAAACCTCATTTTGCATCGTCTCATTCTCTTTAAAGTCACTTTAAGCACCTTCTAAACCTCATTTTGCATCGTCTCATTCTCTTTAAAGTCACTTTAAGCACCTTCTAAACACCATTTTGCATCGTCTCATTCTCTTTAAAGTCACTTTAAGCACCTTCTTAACCTCATTTTGCATCGTCTCATTCTCTTTAAAGTCACTTTAAGCACCTTCTAAACCTCATTTTGCATCGTCTCATTCTCTTTAAAGTCACTTTAAGCACCTTCTAAACACCATTTTGCATCGTCTCATTCTCTTTAAAGTCACTTTAAGCACCTTCTAAACACCATTTTGCATCGTCTCATTCTCTTTAAAGTCACTTAAAGCACCTTCTTAACCTCATTTTGCATCGTCTCATTCTCTTTAAAGTCACTTTAAGCACCTTCTAAACACCATTTTGCATCGTCTCATTCTCTTTAAAGTCACTTTAAGCACCTTTAAAACCTCATTTTGCATCGTCTCATTCTCTTTAAAGTCACTTTAAGCACCTTCTAAACACCATTTTGCATCGTCTCATTCTCTTTAAAGTCACTTTAAGCACCTTCTAAAGACCATTTTGCATCGTCTCATTCTCTTTAAATTCACTTTAAGCACCTTCTACACACCATTTTGCATCGTCTCATTCTCTTTAAAGTCACTTTAAGCACCTTCTAAACCTCATTTTGCATCGTCTCATTCTCTTTAAAGTCACTTTAAGCACCTTCTAAACACCATTTTGCATCGTCTCATTCTCTTTAAAGTCACTTTAAGCACCTTCTAAACCTCATTTTGCATCGTCTCATTCTCTTTAAAGTCACTTTAAGCACCTTCTAAACCTCATTTTGCATCGTCTCATTCTCTTTAAAGTCACTTTAAGCACCTTCTAAACCTCATTTTGCATCGTCTCATTCTCTCTAAAGTCACTTTAAGCACCTTCTAAACACCATTTTGCATCGTCTCATTCTCTTTAAAGTCACTTTAAGCACCTTTAAAACCTCATTTTGCATCGTCTCATTCTCTTTAAAGTCACTTTAAGCACCTTCTAAACACCATTTTGCATCGTCTCATTCTCTTTAAAGTCACTTTAAGCACCTTCTAAACACCATTTTGCATCGTCTCATTCTCTTTAAAGTCACTTTAAGCACCTTCTTAACCTCATTTTGCATCGTCTCATTCTCTTTAAAGTCACTTTAAGCACCTTCTAAACCTCATTTTGCATCGTCTCATTCTCTTTAAAGTCACTTTAAGCACCTTTAAAACCTCATTTTGCATCGTCTCATTCTCTTTAAAGTCACTTTAAGCACCTTCTAAACCTCATTTTGCATCGTCTCATTCTCTTTAAAGTCACTTTAAGCACCTTCTAAACCTCATTTTGCATCGTCTCATTCTCTTTAAAGTCACTTTAAGCACCTTCTAAACCTCATTTTGCATCGTCTCATTCTCTCTAAAGTCACTTTAAGCACCTTCTAAACACCATTTTGCATCGTCTCATTCTCTTTAAAGTCACTTTAAGCACCTTTAAAACCTCATTTTGCATCGTCTCATTCTCTTTAAAGTCACTTTAAGCACCTTCTAAACACCATTTTGCATCGTCTCATTCTCTTTGAAGTCACTTTAAGCACCTTTAAAATATCATTTTGCATCGTCTCATTCTCTTTAAAGTCACTTTAAGCACCTTCTAAACCTCAGTTTGCATCGTCTCATTCTCTTTAAAGTCACTTTAAGCACCTTCTAAACACCATTTTGCATCGTCTCATTCTCTTTAAAGTCACTTTAAGCACCTTCTAAACCTCATTTTGCATCGTCTCATTCTCTTTAAAGTCACTTTAAGCACCTTCTAAACCTCATTTTGCATCGTCTCATTCTCTTTAAAGTCACTTTAAGCACCTTCTAAACCTCATTTTGCATCGTCTCATTCTCTTTAAAGTCACTTTAAGCACCTTCTTAACACCATTTTGCATCGTCTCATTCTCTTTAAAGTCACTTTAAGCACCTTCTAAACACCATTTTGCATCGTCTCATTCTCTTTAAAGTCACTTTAAGCACCTTCTTAACCTCATTTTGCATCGTCTCATTCTCTTTAAAGTCACTTTAAGCACCTTCTAAACACCATTTTGCATCGTCTCATTCTCTTTAAAGTCACTTTAAGCACCTTCTAAACCTCATTTTGCATCGTCTCATTCTCTTTAAAGTCACTTTAAGCACCTTCTAAACACCATTTTGCATCGTCTCATTCTCTTTAAAGTCACTTTAAGCACCTTCTAAAGACCATTTTGCATCGTCTCATTCTCTTTAAAGTCACTTTAAGCACCTTCTAAACACCATTTTGCATCGTCTCATTCTCTTTAAAGTCACTTTAAGCACCTTCTAAACCTCATTTTGGATCGTCTCATTCTCTTTAAAGTCACTTTAAGCACCTTCTAAACCTCATTTTGCATCGTCTCATTCTCTTTAAAGTCACTTTAAGCACCTTCTAAACACCATTTTGCATCGTCTCATTCTCTTTAAAGTCACTTTAAGCACCTTCTAAAGACCACTTTGCATCGTCTCATTCTCTTTAAAGTCACTTAAAGCACCTTCTTAACCTCATTTTGCATCGTCTCATTCTCTTTAAAGTCACTTTAAGCACCTCCTAAACACCATTTTGCATCGTCTCATTCTCTTTAAAGTCACTTTAAGCACCTTCTAAACCTCATTTTGCATCGTCTCATTCTCTTTAAAGTCACTTTAACCACCTTCTAAACACCATTTTGCATCGTCTCATTCTCTTTAAAGTCACTTTAAGCACCTTCTAAAGACCATTTTGCATCGTCTCATTCTCTTTAAAGTCACTTTAAGCACCTTCTAAACCTCATTTTGCATCGTCTCATTCTCTTTAAAGTCACTTTAAGCACCTTCTAAACCTCATTTTGCATCGTCTCATTCTCTTTAAAGTCACTTTAAGCACCTTCTAAACACCATTTTGCATCGTCTCATTCTCTTTAAAGTCACTTTAAGCACCTTCTAAACACCATTTTGCATCGTCTCATTCTCTTTAAAGTCACTTTAAGCACCTTCTAAACCTCATTTTGCATCGTCTCATTCTCCTTAAAGTCACTTTAAGCACCTTCTAAACACCATTTTGCATCGTCTCATTCTCTTTAAAGTCACTTTAAGCACCTTCTAAACACCATTTTGCATCGTCTCATTCTCTCTAAAGTCACTTTAAGCACCTTCTAAACCTCATTTTGCATCGTCTCATTCTCTTTAAAGTCACTTTAAGCACCTTCTAAACCTCATTTTGCATCGTCTCATTCTCTTTAAAGTCACTTTAAGCACCTTCTAAACCTCATTTTGCATCGTCTCATTCTCTTTAAAGTCACTTTAAGCACCTTCTAAACATTATTTTGCATCGTCTCATTCTCTTTAAAGTCACTTTAAGCACCTTCTAAACACCATTTTGCATCGTCTCATTCTCTTTAAAGTCACTTTAAGCACCTTCTAAACACCATTTTGCATCGTCTCATTCTCTTTAAATTCACTTTAAGCACCTTCTACACACCATTTTGCATCGTCTCATTCTCTTTAAAGTCACTTTTACTAAACCTCATTTTGCATCGTCTCATTCTCTTTAAAGTCACTTTAAGCACCTTCTAAACCTCATTTTGCATCGTCTCATTACTTACGTCTCACACTTTAAAGTCTCATTACTTACGTCTCACTCTTTAAAGTCACTTTAAGCACCTTCTAAACCTCATTTTGCATCGTCTCATTCTCTTTAAAGTCACTTTAAGCACCTTCTAAACACCATTTTGCATCGTCTCATTCTCTTTAAAGTCACTTTAAGCACCTTCTAAACCTCATTTTACATCGTCTCATTCTCTTTAAAGTCACTTTAAGCACCTTCTAAACACCATTTTGCATCGTCTCATTCTCTCTAAAGTCACTTTAAGCACCTTCTAAACACCATTTTGCATCGTCTCATTCTCTTTAAAGTCACTTTAAGCACCTTTAAAACCTCATTTTGCATCGTCTTATTCTCTTTAAAGTCACTTTAAGCACCTTTAAGACCTCATTTTGCATCGTCTCATTCTCTTTAAAGTCACTTTAAGCACCTTCTAAACACCATTTTGCATCGTCTCATTCTCTTTAAAGTCACTTTAAGCACATTCGAAACCTCATTTTGCATCGTCTCATTCTCTTTAAAGTCACTTTAAGCACCTTCTAAACACCATTTTGCATCGTCTCATTCTCTTTAAAGTCACTTTAAGCACCTTCTATGCCTCATTTTGCATCGTCTCATTCTCTTTAAAGTCACTTTAAGCACCTTCTAAACACCATTTTGCATCATCTCATTCTCTTTAAAGTCACTTTAAGCACCTTCTAAACCTCATTTTGCATCGTTTCATTCTCTTTAAAGTCACTTTAAGCACCTTCTAAACACCATTTTGCATCGTCTCATTCTCTTTAAAGTCACTTTAAGCACCTTCTAAACACCATTTTGCATCGTCTCATTCTCTTTAAAGTCACTTTAAGCACCTTCTTAACCTCATTTTGCATCGTCTCATTCTCTTTAAAGTCACTTTAAGCACCTTCTAAACCTCATTTTGCATCGTCTCATTCTCTTTAAAGTCACTTTAAGCACCTTTAAAACCTCATTTTGCATCGTCTCATTCTCTTTAAAGTCACTTTAAGCACCTTCTAAACCTCATTTTGCATCGTCTCATTCTCTTTAAAGTCACTTTAAGCACCTTCTAAACCTCATTTTGCATCGTCTCATTCTCTTTAAAGTCACTTTAAGCACCTTCTAAACACCATTTTGCATCGTCTCATTCTCTTTAAAGTCACTTTAAGCACCTTCTAAACCTCATTTTGCATCGTCTTATTCTCTTTAAAGTCACTTTAAGCACCTTCTAAACCTCATTTTGCATCGTCTCATTCTCTTTAAAGTCACTTTAAGCACCTTCTAAACACCATTTTGCATCGTCTCATTCTCTTTAAAGGCACTTTAAGCACCTTCTAAACCTCATTTTGCATCGTCTCATTCTCTTTAAAGTCACTTTAAGCACCTTCTAAACCTCATTTTGCATCGTCTCATTCTCTTTAAAGTCACTTTAAGCACCTTCTAAACACCATTTTGCATCGTCTCATTCTCTTTAAAGTCACTTTAAGCACCTTCTAAACCTCATTTTGCATCGTCTCATTCTCTTTAAAGTCACTTTAAGCACCTTCTAAACCTCATTTTGCATCGTCTCATTCTCTCTAAAGTCACTTTAAGCACCTTCTAAACACCATTTTGCATCGTCTCATTCTCTTTAAAGTCACTTTAAGCACCTTCTAAACCTCATTTTACATCGTCTCATTCTCTTTAAAGTCACTTTAAGCACCTTCTAAACCTCATTTTGCATCGTCTCATTCTCTCTAAAGTCACTTTAAGCACCTTCTAAACACCATTTTGCATCGTCTCATTCTCTTTAAATTCACTTTAAGCACCTTCTACACACCATTTTGCATCGTCTTATTCTCTTTAAAGTCACTTTAAGCACCTTCTAAACCTCATTTTGCATCGTCTCATTCTCTTTAAAGTCACTTTAAGCACCTTCTAAACACCATTTTGCATCGTCTCATTCTCTTTAAAGTCACTTTAAGCACCTTCTAAACCTCATTTTGCATCGTCTCATTCTCTTTAAAGTCACTTTAAGCACCTTCTAAACCTCATTTTGCATCGTCTTATTCTCTTTAAAGTCACTTTAAGCACCTTTAAAACCTCATTTTGCATCGTCTCATTCTCTTTAAAGTCACTTTAAGCACCTTTAAAACCTCATTTTGCATCGTCTCATTCTCTTTAAAGTCACTTTAAGCACCTTCTAAACACCATTTTGCATCGTCTCATTCTCTTTGAAGTCACTTTAAGCACCTTTAAAATATCATTTTGCATCGTCTCATTCTCTTTAAAGTCACTTTAAGCACCTTCTAAACCTCAGTTTGCATCGTCTCATTCTCTTTAAAGTCACTTTAAGCACCTTCTAAACACCATTTTGCATCGTCTCATTCTCTTTAAAGTCACTTTAAGCACCTTCTAAACCTCATTTTGCATCGTCTCATTCTCTTTAAAGTCACTTTAAGCACCTTCTAAACCTCATTTTGCATCGTCTCATTCTCTTTAAAGTCACTTTAAGCACCTTCTAAACCTCATTTTGCATCGTCTCATTCTCTTTAAAGTCACTTTAAGCACCTTCTTAACACCATTTTGCATCGTCTCATTCTCTTTAAAGTCACTTTAAGCACCTTCTAAACACCATTTTGCATCGTCTCATTCTCTTTAAAGTCACTTTAAGCACCTTCTTAACCTCATTTTGCATCGTCTCATTCTCTTTAAAGTCACTTTAAGCACCTTCTAAACACCATTTTGCATCGTCTCATTCTCTTTAAAGTCACTTTAAGCACCTTCTAAACCTCATTTTGCATCGTCTCATTCTCTTTAAAGTCACTTTAAGCACCTTCTAAACACCATTTTGCATCGTCTCATTCTCTTTAAAGTCACTTTAAGCACCTTCTAAAGACCATTTTGCATCGTCTCATTCTCTTTAAAGTCACTTTAAGCACCTTCTAAACACCATTTTGCATCGTCTCATTCTCTTTAAAGTCACTTTAAGCACCTTCTAAACCTCATTTTGGATCGTCTCATTCTCTTTAAAGTCACTTTAAGCACCTTCTAAACCTCATTTTGCATCGTCTCATTCTCTTTAAAGTCACTTTAAGCACCTTCTAAACACCATTTTGCATCGTCTCATTCTCTTTAAAGTCACTTTAAGCACCTTCTAAAGACCACTTTGCATCGTCTCATTCTCTTTAAAGTCACTTAAAGCACCTTCTTAACCTCATTTTGCATCGTCTCATTCTCTTTAAAGTCACTTTAAGCACCTTCTAAACACCATTTTGCATCGTCTCATTCTCTTTAAAGTCACTTTAAGCACCTTCTAAACGTCATTTTGCATCGTCTCATTCTCTTTAAAGTCACTTTAACCACCTTCTAAACACCATTTTGCATCGTCTCATTCTCTTTAAAGTCACTTTAAGCACCTTCTAAAGACCATTTTGCATCGTCTCATTCTCTTTAAAGTCACTTTAAGCACCTTCTAAACCTCATTTTGCATCGTCTCATTCTCTTTAAAGTCACTTTAAGCACCTTCTAAACCTCATTTTGGATCGTCTCATTCTCTTTAAAGTCACTTTAAGCACCTTCTAAACACCATTTTGCATCGTCTCATTCTCTTTAAAGTCACTTTAAGCACCTTCTAAACACCATTTTGCATCGTCTCATTCTCTTTAAAGTCACCTTAAGCACCTTCTAAACACCATTTTGCATCGTCTCATTCTCTTTAAAGTCACCTTAAGCACCTTCTAAACACCATTTTGCATCGTCTCATTCTCTTTAAAGTCACTTTAAGCACCTTCTAAACACCATTTTGCATCGTCTCATTCTCTTTAAAGTCACTTTAAGCACCTTCTAAACACCATTTTGCATCGTCTCATTCTCTCTAAAGTCACTTTAAGCACCTTCTAAACCTCATTTTGCATCGTCTCATTCTCTTTAAAGTCACTTTAAGCACCTTCTAAACCTCATTTTGCATCGTCTCATTCTCTTTAAAGTCACTTTAAGCACCTTCTAAACCTCATTTTGCATCGTCTCATTCTCTTTAAAGTCACTTTAAGCACCTTCTAAACACCATTTTGCATCGTCTCATTCTCTTTAAAGTCACTTTAAGCACCTTCTAAACACCATTTTGCATCGTCTCATTCTCTTTAAAGTCACTTTAAGCACCTTCTAAACACCATTTTGCATCGTCTCATTCTCTTTAAATTCACTTTAAGCACCTTCTACACACCATTTTGCATCGTCTCATTCTCTTTAAAGTCACTTTTACTAAACCTCATTTTGCATCGTCTCATTCTCTTTAAAGTCACTTTAAGCACCTTCTAAACCTCATTTTGCATCGTCTCATTACTTACGTCTCACACTTTAAAGTCTCATTACTTACGTCTCACTCTTTAAAGTCACTTTAAGCACCTTCTAAACCTCATTTTGCATCGTCTCATTCTCTTTAAAGTCACTTTAAGCACCTTCTAAACACCATTTTGCATCGTCTCATTCTCTTTAAAGTCACTTTAAGCACCTTCTAAACCTCATTTTACATCGTCTCATTCTCTTTAAAGTCACTTTAAGCACCTTCTAAACCTCATTTTGCATCGTCTCATTCTCTTTAAAGTCACTTTAAGCACCTTCTAAACACCATTTTGCATCGTCTCATTCTCTTTAAAGTCACTTTAAGCACCTTCTAAAGACCACTTTGCATCGTCTCATTCTCTTTAAAGTCACTTAAAGCACCTTCTTAACCTCATTTTGCATCGTCTCATTCTCTTTAAAGTCACTTTAAGCACCTTCTAAACACCATTTTGCATCGTCTCATTCTCTTTAAAGTCACTTTAAGCACCTTCTAAACCTCATTTTGCATCGTCTCATTCTCTTTAAAGTCACTTTAACCACCTTCTAAACACCATTTTGCATCGTCTCATTCTCTTTAAAGTCACTTTAAGCACCTTCTAAAGACCATTTTGCATCGTCTCATTCTCTTTAAAGTCACTTTAAGCACCTTCTAAACCTCATTTTGCATCGTCTCATTCTCTTTAAAGTCACTTTAAGCACCTTCTAAACCTCATTTTGGATCGTCTCATTCTCTTTAAAGTCACTTTAAGCACCTTCTAAACACCATTTTGCATCGTCTCATTCTCTTTAAAGTCACTTTAAGCACCTTCTAAACACCATTTTGCATCGTCTCATTCTCTTTAAAGTCACCTTAAGCACCTTCTAAACACCATTTTGCATCGTCTCATTCTCTTTAAAGTCACCTTAAGCACCTTCTAAACACCATTTTGCATCGTCTCATTCTCTTTAAAGTCACTTTAAGCACCTTCTAAACACCATTTTGCATCGTCTCATTCTCTTTAAAGTCACTTTAAGCACCTTCTAAACACCATTTTGCATCGTCTCATTCTCTCTAAAGTCACTTTAAGCACCTTCTAAACCTCATTTTGCATCGTCTCATTCTCTTTAAAGTCACTTTAAGCACCTTCTAAACCTCATTTTGCATCGTCTCATTCTCTTTAAAGTCACTTTAAGCACCTTCTAAACCTCATTTTGCATCGTCTCATTCTCTTTAAAGTCACTTTAAGCACCTTCTAAACACCATTTTGCATCGTCTCATTCTCTTTAAAGTCACTTTAAGCACCTTCTAAACACCATTTTGCATCGTCTCATTCTCTTTAAAGTCACTTTAAGCACCTTCTAAACACCATTTTGCATCGTCTCATTCTCTTTAAATTCACTTTAAGCACCTTCTACACACCATTTTGCATCGTCTCATTCTCTTTAAAGTCACTTTTACTAAACCTCATTTTGCATCGTCTCATTCTCTTTAAAGTCACTTTAAGCACCTTCTAAACCTCATTTTGCATCGTCTCATTACTTACGTCTCACACTTTAAAGTCTCATTACTTACGTCTCACTCTTTAAAGTCACTTTAAGCACCTTCTAAACCTCATTTTGCATCGTCTCATTCTCTTTAAAGTCACTTTAAGCACCTTCTAAACACCATTTTGCATCGTCTCATTCTCTTTAAAGTCACTTTAAGCACCTTCTAAACCTCATTTTACATCGTCTCATTCTCTTTAAAGTCACTTTAAGCACCTTCTAAACCTCATTTTGCATCGTCTCATTCTCTCTAAAGTCACTTTAAGCACCTTCTAAACACCATTTTGCATCGTCTCATTCTCTTTAAAGTCACTTTAAGCACCTTTAAAACCTCATTTTGCATCGTCTTATTCTCTTTAAAGTCACTTTAAGCACCTTTAAGACCTCAGTTTGCATCGTCTCATTCTCTTTAAAGTCACTTTAAGCACCTTCTAAACACCATTTTGCATCGTCTCATTCTCTTTAAAGTCACTTTAAGCACATTCGAAACCTCATTTTGCATCGTCTCATTCTCTTTAAAGTCACTTTAAGCACCTTCTAAACACCATTTTGCATCGTCTCATTCTCTTTAAAGTCACTTTAAGCACCTTCTATGCCTCATTTTGCATCGTCTCATTCTCTTTAAAGTCACTTTAAGCACCTTCTAAACACCATTTTGCATCATCTCATTCTCTTTAAAGTCACTTTAAGCACCTTCTAAACCTCATTTTGCATCGTCTCATTCTCTTTAAAGTCACTTTAAGCACCTTCTAAACACCATTTTGCATCGTCTCATTCTCTTTAAAGTCACTTTAAGCACCTTCTAAACCTCATTTTGGATCGTCTCATTCTCTTTAAAGTCACTTTAACCACCTTCTAAACACCATTTTGCATCGTCTCATTCTCTTTAAAGTCACTTTAAGCACCTTCTAAACACCATTTTGCATCGTCTCATTCTCTTTAAAGTCACTTTAAGCACCTTCTAAACCTCATTTTGCATCGTCTCATTCTCTTTAAAGTCACTTTAAGCACCTTCTAAACACCATTTTGCATCGTCTCATTCTCTTTAAAGTCACTTTAAGCACCTTCTAAACACCATTTTGCATCGTCTCATTCTCTTTAAAGTCACTTTAAGCACCTTCTAAACACCATTTTGCATCGTCTCATTCTCTTTAAAGTCACTTTAAGCACCTTTAAAATATCATTTTGCATCGTCTCATTCTCTTTAAAGTCACTTTAAGCACCTTCTAAACCTCATTTTGCATCGTCTCATTCTCTTTAAAGTCACTTTAAGCACCTTCTAAACACCATTTTGCATCGTCTCATTCTCTTTAAAGTCACTTTAAGCACCTTCTAAACACCATTTTGCATCGTCTCATTCTCTTTAAAGTCACTTTAAGCACCTTCTAAACCTCATTTTGCATCGTCTCATTCTCTTTAAAGTCACTTTAAGCACCTTCTAAACACCATTTTGCATCGTCTCATTCTCTTTAAAGTCACTTTAAGCACCTTCTAAACCTCATTTTGGATCGTCTCATTCTCTTTAAAGTCACTTTAAGCACCTTCTAAACACCATTTTGCATCGTCTCATTCTCTTTAAAGTCACTTTAAGCACCTTTAAAATATCATTTTGCATCGTCTCATTCTCTTTAAAGTCACTTTAAGCACCTTCTAAAGACCATTTTGCATCGTCTCATTCTCTTTAAAGTCACTTTAAGCACCTTCTTAACCTCATTTTGCATCGTCTCATTCTCTTTAAAGTCACTTTAAGCACCTTCTAAACACCATTTTGCATCGTCTCATTCTCTTTAAAGTCACCTTAAGCACCTTCTAAACCTCATTTTGCATCGTCTCATTCTCTTCAAAGTCACTTTAAGCACCTTCTAAAGACCATTTTGCATCGTCTCATTCTCTTTAAAGTCACTTTAAGCACCTTCTAAACACCATTTTGCATCGTCTCATTCTCTTTAAAGTCACTTTAAGCACCTTCTAAACCTCATTTTGGATCGTCTCATTCTCTTTAAAGTCACTTTAAGCACCTTCTAAACACCATTTTGCATCGTCTCATTCTCTTTAAAGTCACTTTAAGCACCTTCTAAACACCATTTTGCATCGTCTCATTCTCTTTAAAGTCACTTTAAGCACCTTCTAAAGACCATTTTGCATCGTCTCATTCTCTTTAAAGTCACTTTAAGCACCTTCTAAACACCATTTTGCATCGTCTCATTCGCTTTAAAGTCACTTTAAGCACCTTCTAAACACCATTTTGCATCGTCTCATTCTCTTTAAAGTCACTTTAAGCACCTTCTAAACCTCATTTTGCATCGTCTCATTCTCTTTGAAGTCACTTTAAGCACCTTCTAAACACCATTTTGCATCGTCTCATTCTCTTTAAAGTCACTTTAAGCACCTTCTAAACCTCATTTTGCATCGTCTTATTCTCTTTAAAGTCACTTTAAGCACCTTCTAAACACCATTTTGCATCGTCTCATTCTCTTTAAAGTCACTTTAAGCACCTTCTAAACACCATTTTGCATCGTCTCATTCTCTTTAAAGGCACTTTAAGCACCTTCTAAACCTCATTTTGCATCGTCTCATTGTCTTTAAAGTCACTTTAAGCACCTTCTAAACCTCATTTTGCATCATCTCATTCTCTTTAAAGTCACTTTAAGCACCTTCTAAACCTCATTTTGCATCGTCTTATTCTCTTTAAAGTCACTTTAAGCACCTTCTAAACACCATTTTGCATCGTCTCATTCTCTTTAAAGTCACTTTAAGCACCTTCTAAACCTCATTTTGCATCGTCTCATTCTCTTTAAAGTCACTTAAAGCACCTTCTTACCCTCATTTTGCATCGACTCATTCTCTTTAAAGTCACTTTAAGCACCTTCTAAAAACCATTTTGCATCGTCTCATTCTCTTTAAAGTCACTTTAAGCACCTTCTAAACACCATTTTGCATCGTCTCATTCTCTTTAAAGTCACTTTAAGCACCTTCTATGCCTCATTTTGCATCGTCTCATTCTCTTTAAAGTCACTTTAAGCACCTTCTAAACACCATTTTGCATCGTCTCATTCTCTTTAAAGTCACTTTAAGCACCTTCTAAACCTCATTTTGCATCGTCTCATTCTCTTTAAAGTCACTTTAAGCACCTTCTAAACCTCATTTTGCATCGTCTCATTCTCTTTAAAGTCACTTTAAGCACCTTCTAAACACCATTTTGCATCGTCTCATTCTCTTTAAAGTCACTTTAAGCACCTTCTAAACACCATTTTGCATCGTCTCATTCTCTTTAAAGTCACTTTAAGCACCTTCTAAACACCATTTTGCATCGTCTCATTCTCTTTAAATTCACTTTAAGCACCTTCTACACATCATTTTGCATCGTCTCATTCTCTTTAAAGTCACTTTAAGCACCTTCTAAACCTCATTTTGCATCGTCTCATTCTCTTTAAAGTCACTTTAAGCACCTTCTAAACACCATTTTGCATCGTCTCATTCTCTTTAAAGTCACTTTAAGCACCTTCTAAACCTCATTTTGCATCGTCTCATTCTCTTTAAAGTCACTTTAAGCACCTTCTAAACCTCATTTTGCATCGTCTCATTCTCTTTAAAGTCACTTTAAGCACCTTCTAAACCTCATTTTGCATCGTCTCATTCTCTTTAAAGTCACTTTAAGCACCTTCTAAACACCATTTTGCATCGTCTCATTCTCTTTAAATTCACTTTAAGCACCTTCTACACATCATTTTGCATCGTCTCATTCTCTTTAAAGTCACTTTAAGCACCTTCTTAACCTCATTTTGCATCGTCTCATTCTCTTTAAAGCCACTTTAAGCACCTTCTAAACACCATTTTGCATCGTCTCATTCTCTTTAAAGTCACTTTAAGCACCTTCTAAACCTCATTTTGCATCGTCTCATTCTCTTTAAAGTCACTTTAAGCACCTTCTAAACACCATTTTGCATCGTCTCATTCTCTTTAAAGTCACCTTAAGCACCTTCTAAACACCATTTTGCATCGTCTCATTCTCTTTAAAGTCACTTTAAGCACCTTCTAAACACCATTTTGCATCGTCTCATTCTCTTTAAATTCACTTTAAGCACCTTCTACACACCATTTTGCATCGTCTCATTCTCTTTAAAGTCACTTTAAGCACCTTCTAAACCTCATTTTGCATCGTCTCATTCTCTTTAAAGTCACTTTAAGCACCTTCTAAACACCATTTTGCATCGTCTCATTCTCTTTAAAGTCACTTTAAGCACCTTCTAAACCTCATTTTGCATCGTCTCATTCTCTTTAAAGTCACTTTAAGCACCTTCTAAACCTCATTTTGCATCGTCTCATTCTCTTTAAAGTCACTTTAAGCACCTTCTAAACACCATTTTGCATCGTCTCATTCTCTTTAAAGTCACTTTAAGCACCTTCTTAACCTCATTTTGCATCGTCTCATTCTCTTTAAAGTCACTTTAAGCACCTTCTAAACCTCATTTTGCATCGTCTCATTCTCTTTAAAGTCACTTTAAGCACCTTCTAAACACCATTTTGCATCGTCTCATTCTCTTTAAAGTCACTTTAAGCACCTTCTAAACACCATTTTGCATCGTCTTATTCTCTTTAAAGTCACTTTAAGCACCTTTAAAACCTCATTTTGCATCGTCTCATTCTCTTTAAAGTCACTTTAAGCACCTTCTAAACACCATTTTGCATCGTCTCATTCTCTTTAAAGTCACTTTAAGCACCTTCTAAACCTCATTTTGCATCGTCTTATTCTCTTTAAAGTCACTTTAAGCACCTTCTAAACACCATTTTGCATCGTCTCATTCTCTTTAAAGTCACTTTAAGCACCTTTAAAATATCATTTTGCATCGTCTCATTCTCTTTAAAGTCACTTTAAGCACCTTCTAAACACCATTTTGCATCGTCTCATTCTCTTTAAAGTCACTTTAAGCACCTTCTAAACCTCATTTTGCATCGTATCATTCTCTTTAAAGTCACTTTAAGCACCTTCTAAACACCATTTTGCATCGTGTCATTCTCTTTAAAGTCACTTTAAGCACCTTCTAAACCTCATTTTGCATCGTCTTATTCTCTTTAAAGTCACTTTAAGCACCTTTAAAACCTCATTTTGCATCGTCTCATTCTCTTTAAAGTCACTTTAAGCACCTTCTAAACACCATTTTGCATCGTCTCATTCTCTTTAAAGTCACTTTAAGCACCTTCGCAACCTCATTTTGCATCGTCTCATTCTCTTTAAAGTCACTTTAAGCACCTTCTAAACACCATTTTGCATCATCTCATTCTCTTTAAAGTCACTTTAAGCACCTTCTAAACACCATTTTGCATCGTCTCATTCTCTTTGAAGTCACTTTAAGCACCTTCTAAACCTCATTTTGCATCGTCTCATTCTCTTTAAAGTCACTTTAAGCACCTTCTTAACACCATTTTGCATCGTCTCATTCTCTTTAAAGTCACTTTAAGCACCTTTAAAACCTTATTTTGCATCGTCTCATTCTCTTTAAAGTCACTTTAAGCACCTTCTAAATACCATTTTGCATCGTCTCATTCTCTTTAAAGTCACTTTAAGCACCTTTAAAACCTCATTTTGCATCGTCTCATTCTCTTTAAAGTCACTTTAAGCACCTTCTAAACCTCATTTTGCATCGTCTCATTCTCTTTAAAGTCACTTTAAGCACCTTTTAAACACCATTTTGCATCGTCTCATTCTCTTTAAAGTCACTTTAAGCACCTTCTAAACCCCATTTTGCATCGTCTCATTCTCTTTAAAGTCACTTTAAGCACCTTCTAAACACCATTTTGCATCGTCTCATTCTCTTTAAAGTCACTTTAAGCACCTTCTAAACACCATTTTGCATCGTCTTATTCTCTTTAAAGTCACTTTAAGCACCTTCTAAACACCATTTTGCATCGTCTCATTCTCTTTAAAGTCACTTTAAGCACCTTCTAAACACCATTTTGCATCGTCTCATTCTCTTTAAAGTCACTTAAAGCACCTTCTTAACCTAATTTTGCATCGTCTCATTCTCTTTAAAGTCACTTTAAGCACCTTTAAAACCTTATTTTGCATCGTCTCATTCTCTTTAAAGTCACTTTAAGCACCTTCTAAACACCATTTTGCATCGTCTCATTCTCTTTAAAGTCACTTTAAGCACCTTCTAAACACCATTTTGCATCGTCTCATTCTCTTTAAATTCACTTTAAGCACCTTCTACACACCATTTTGCATCGTCTCATTCTCTTTAAAGTCACTTTAAGCACCTTCTAAACCTCATTTTGCATCGTCTCATTCTCTTTAAAGTCACTTTAAGCACCTTCTAAACACCATTTTGCATCGTCTCATTCTCTTTAAAGTCACTTTAAGCACCTTCTAAACCTCATTTTGCATCGTCTCATTCTCTTTAAAGTCACTTTAAGCACCTTCTAAACCTCATTTTGCATCGTCTCATTCTCTTTAAAGTCACTTTAAGCACCTTCTAAACCTCATTTTGCATCGTCTCATTCTCTCTAAAGTCACTTTAAGCACCTTCTAAACACCATTTTGCATCGTCTCATTCTCTTTAAAGTCACTTTAAGCACCTTTAAAACCTCATTTTGCATCGTCTCATTCTCTTTAAAGTCACTTTAAGCACCTTCTAAACACCATTTTGCATCGTCTCATTCTCTTTAAAGTCACTTTAAGCACCTTCTAAACACCATTTTGCATCGTCTCATTCTCTTTAAAGTCACTTTAACCACCTTCTTAACCTCATTTTGCATCGTCTCATTCTCTTTAAAGTCACTTTAAGCACCTTCTAAACCTCATTTTGCATCGTCTCATTCTCTTTAAAGTCACTTTAAGCACCTTCTAAACACCATTTTGCATCGTCTCATTCTCTTTAAAGTCACTTTAAGCACCTTCTAAACACCATTTTGCATCGTCTCATTCTCTTTAAAGTCACTTAAAGCACCTTCTTAACCTAATTTTGCATCGTCTCATTCTCTTTAAAGTCACTTTAAGCACCTTCTAAACACCATTTTGCATCGTCTCATTCTCTTTAAAGTCACTTTAAGCACCTTTAAAACCTAATTTTGCATCGTCTCATTCTCTTTAAAGTCACTTTAAGCACCTTCTAAACACCATTTTGCATCGTCTCATTCTCTTTAAAGTCACTTTAAGCACCTTCTAAACACCATTTTGCATCGTCTCATTCTCTTTAAATTCACTTTAAGCACCTTCTACACACCATTTTGCATCGTCTCATTCTCTTTAAAGTCACTTTAAGCACCTTCTAAACCTCATTTTGCATCGTCTCATTCTCTTTAAAGTCACTTTAAGCACCTTCTAAACACCATTTTGCATCGTCTCATTCTCTTTAAAGTCACTTTAAGCACCTTCTAAACCTCATTTTGCATCGTCTCATTCTCTTTAAAGTCACTTTAAGCACCTTCTAAACCTCATTTTGCATCGTCTCATTCTCTTTAAAGTCACTTTAAGCACCTTCTAAACCTCATTTTGCATCGTCTCATTCTCTTTAAAGTCACTTTAAGCACCTTCTAAACACCATTTTGCATCGTCTCATTCTCTTTAAAGTCACTTTAAGCACCTTCTAAACACCATTTTGCATCGTCTCATTCTCTTTAAAGTCACTTTAAGCACCTTCTTAACCTCATTTTTCATCGTCTCATTCTCTTTAAAGTCACTTTAAGCACCTTCTAAACACCATTTTGCATCGTCTCATTCTCTTTAAAGTCACTTTAAGCACCTTCTAAACCTCATTTTGCATCGTCTCATTCTCTTTAAAGTCACTTTAAGCACCTTCTAAACACCATTTTGCATCGTCTCATTCTCTTTAAAGTCACTTTAAGCACCTTCTAAAGACCATTTTGCATCGTCTCATTCTCTTTAAAGTCACTTTAAGCACCTTCTAAACACCTGTAGCATGCCTATGCTATACGGCTGAAAATCAACCACCACAGAAGTACCGCGTTTTTGCTGAGCGTGGAAAGCACAATGAACTCTCCATTTCATAATCAAATGTTATAAACTAAGTATCGAAAACAACAAAATCAGGTGACACCGCCTCAAAACAAACAAAACCCATTTCGGTAAAACCTCAACCCAGAAACAACCGCAAAACACCCAAAACTGCAATCTAGGCAAATTGATAGATCGACGCACCCAGCGATACCGCGCAAACAAGTTGCGACACGATCGTGCGCGAGCATTGCACATAAGTAATATGACCCACGGCAAGCCGGTGCATGAAAAACAGGGAACCAACGGGTTCGGGCATTTGAGCCAAGTTAGCATGACCCACTTCGGGCCGGATGTTATGAAACAGGCAGGGAACGATGCGCGCAAAAACGTTTGCGCGATCGACGTCAATAACCTAACCATGATTAAAAACACCAAAATTATCCAACCAGCATTTATAGAATCGATAAACAAAAGTTTGTAAACTAGGTCAGTCTCAAACCCAACACTTATCCAACTACCTGTAAACTAGCCTTAAGAAACGGTATAAATAAATCGACGCCGAATAGACAAAGGAACTATTCGGTGGACATTGATCGGACGTGGTCGTAATGCCCGTCGCGCATCCAGTTAGTTAAAAACTTCTGAGTTTTCATCTAAGTTCAAGTTGTACACGATGACAAACCCTCCGCTTTGATAAGTCCGCGACCGCGAGTGGTTTCACGCAGTATGCGTTGATACAAGGTGACCACGAGTTATGGATACCGTATATCCACCACATGGCGACCGTGACCATAATCAGCAATCTTCGGAGTGAAGTGATTAATAAGTGACTCGAATCATCGTGACCAACAAGAACCTTGATGGTTGAGAGTGCGGAAAAGTGTAATTATACATTCAAAAACGATAACCTTTAAAAATAGACAAAATGGGAGGAAAATCGTCAAAACCGCAGGCTGATGTCTCTGGAACTAAAGACATTACAATTGTGCAAAATCAGGAAGTGCACACAGAAATGCACGAAGCACATGAGCTCAAGCTCAACATTCTTTTGGTTTTGGTGACAGCAATCTTACTGCTGCAGTGTTTGAAATATGCTTACAAACTCGTTGTGAAAAACGCCAAAAAACAAGCATTAAAGGCATTAGAGCTACCACGATAAAAGTGACGATAGTTATCGCAAATTTGAGTTTAACGGACACAGACACAAAGTGCCAATTATACAAAGATAAAAACAATTAAAATAATGGTGCGTGAAAAAGCAGTGTCGACGCACGCAGCAAACAAAACAGAGTGAAATGCTTAACGCCTATCGTTAGAAAATCTTGTTGTGTGTATGATTGACTATGTTACGCAAAACACAGTTATTGGCGGAAATGAATCGAGTGGTAACCGGAACGGCACTTGTATCAAAGGAAAAGGCGCACACCAAGCGACTACAGCAGTGAAGACGACTCTACCGAAGGAAGGAAGGAAGGAAGGAAGGATGACGATAGCAGCAATATAGGATGATGACGAATATCCCTGCACCCCAGGTCAACGATACACGATGGTGGCGAGAAGCATGAAAGTTAAGTTTATTACATTTTTATCATAAACTAGCTGACCCGTTTGATGTTGTTAAAAATTGGTTTAAAGGTCACATTATATTTCTTAAGTACATTAATTTCATTGTATTTACAGTTTTTACGTCGTAATAATATGAGACATTGGGGATAATATGCGTATAAATGAGAATTTCTATAATTTCTTTCTATTTCTATATTTTTCAAAGTTTACAATTAATCCAACAAATAGTTGCACGATGAACGATGCCAGACAATATTAAACCCGCGGATGGAATTAAAAAATTAGAAAGGATCTTAGATAGGATTAAAGATTATACGAAAAGGCATAGAAAGGCCACATTAAGAGCAATCGAATTAACTTCAGAAGAAACATTCGAAGGGTTACAACATTATTTCCTTAAGCATGAGAGCAAGTACTCGGACCACGAAGTAACTGCATATATGGTAGCAGCAAGAAACTTGCTGACAAAGATTAAAGAGTTAGTCAAGTTGCATATGTCAAAACCGCAACACGTACAGTTCAGTATACTGGTACGTTGCATTATTAATTTGACAAAATTACACAAAAAGCATAAGAAAATGGCTACGTTCGATTTCAAAACGATTAACGCGGTTGTACCGTCGTTTGATGGCAAGCCAGAAAATGTGAAAATGTTCATCAAGGCGATCAAGATAGCCAGGGATCTGGCCAAGGATAATGAACCAATGTTAGTAAGGGTATTAGAAACAAAGCTGATAGGGAAGGCAGCTCAAGCGATGCCCGAGGACATTATGAAAATTGATGATTTCATCGCCGAAATCAAGAAGAGATTTGAAGAAAAAACGGATCCATTGAAAGTGATCGCTGCTATCAAAGCAATCAGGAAGTCGGACAATAAGGCAATAGGAGAGGAGATTGAGCTCCTCACGAACAAGCTGATGGCTTTGTATAGGGAAAATAAAGTCCCTGACGACTTTGCAAATAAGATGGTAGTAGGACTGGCAGTCGATACACTGGTAGAAAAAATTAGTGGCGAGAGAACGAAAACATTGCTAATGGCAACTAAATTTGCAACTGTCTCAGAAGCAGTGCAAAGAATGCAGGAGCTCGATGCAGCAAATATGGACACCAGTAGAGTGTTAGCAGTTCAAAGGGAATCAGGAAAGGGACAACCTTATAGGAGACAGTTCGAGCCTTCCTATCAAAACAGAAACGAAGACAGATACCGGCAAGCTGGGAGGTATCAGTCGAACTACAGGAACAAAAGAGGTGGAAGAGGAAGAAGAGGAGGTTGCCAAAACTGCAACCACTCTAACAATGGATATCCATCCAATCGTTATGGATACCCACCCAACCCACCCAACACCACGCTAATAACCAAAACAGACAGGTGATTCCAGGCCATGCACGCAATGTGCAAACACAGCAAAACTGGCGTCAAAACTCGCAACGGGTTTTGATCGCGCAGGAAGGTGAACAAATTAATCCACCTTCTGGCGGCGAAGCGTATATGGAAGAAAAAATACGCCAAGCACCCAACGCCAACGCTGACCATTTTTTAGGCCAACAGGCGCAATCTCAACAAGATTGCCAGTTTTTGCAGTAAACTTATCAGCAAGCAATTACATTAAAGTAAAACTGGATATGTCAAGGGATGCATATAGCATACTAATCTTAGATACAGGTGCAAACATATCCCTATTCAAAATGAATAAAGTCAAACCAGATCAAATGTTAAATACTAACAGAAAGATCAATCTGAAAGACCTTAGTAGCACAGTAACTACAACAATAGCGGCAACATCATCAAAAATGCTATTTGGAAATAACTGGATTGAACATGAATTTCACCTCATACCTTCAACCATTGACATTAATGCAGATGGAATTCTTGGAAAGGATTTTCTTACAAAATTCATGTGCAACATTAACTACGAACATTGGTTACTTCAATTTCATCATAAAGGTGAAGTGATATCGCACCCAATTGAGGAAGAAGCCAGTAATCGAATAGTTTTGCCATTTAGAAGTGAAGTCATTCGAAGAATTAAATTAACTAATGTTCAGGAGGACTCAATAGTACAAGCCGAAGAAATTAAGCCAGGTATATTTTGTGGAAACACAATTATCACACAAAATGAACATTATGTTAAATTCATTAATACAACTGACGAAAATGTAATTTTATGTTTGAATTCATTTAAACCACAAACAGAACCACTGAGAAATTATAACGTTCTCAAGTTCATGAACAACAATAGCCACAACTTAAAGCGAATACAAACAATTCTTGATCAAATTGAACTCAGTAAAGCACCAATAGAAGCACAAAAAGATCTCGAAAAATTAATCAATGATTATTCAGACGTCTTTTGTGTTAACGATGATCCAATTACAACCAATAACTTTTACACACAACAAATCCAGTTAAAGGATAACATTCCTAGCTACATGCCAAACTATAAACAAATTCATTCACAGGCAGAAGAAATCAACAAACAGGTCGATAAAATGCTTAAAGACAACATTATAGAACACTCTGTCTCAGCGTATAACTCTCCAATTCTTTTGGTACCGAAGAAATCGGAGGAAGGAAACAAGAAATGGAGATTAGTTGTAGATTTTCGGCAATTAAACAAGAAAATCGTAACTGACAAATTTCCATTACCAAGGATTGACACAATTTTAGATCAATTAGGAAGAGCCAAGTACTTCAGTACTTTAGACTTGATGTCAGGCTTCCACCAGATCTCTCTCGACAAAGACTCGCGAAGATACACAGCGTTCTCAACTCCTTCAGGCCATTACCAATTCACACGAATGCCATTTGGACTAAACATTAGCCCCAACAGCTTCCAAAGAATGATGGCAATAGCCATGGCCGGGTTAACACCTGAACTCGCATTTGTATATATAGATGATATAATTGTTATTGGATGCAGTGCACAGCATCATATCAGTAACCTAGTTAAAGTATTTTGTAGATTAAGAAAATATAATCTTAAACTTAACCCTAGTAAATGTAAATATTTCAAGTCTGAAGTGACTTATTTAGGACATAAAATAACAGATAAGGGCATTTTTCCGGATGAATCGAAATTCGACAAAGTAAAGAATTTTCCAACACCTACAAACGCAGACGAAGTGTTACGTTTTGTAGCATTCTGTAATTATTACAGGAAATTTGTCAAAGATTTTGCAAAGATTGCAAAGCCACTCAACCAGTTGAAGAAGAAAGGAGTAGCATTTTTGTGGACTGACGAATGTCAGCTGGCGTTTGAGCAGCTAAAGCAATGTCTGCTATCGCCAACAATCCTGAAATACCCAGATTTTACAAAGGAATTTATTATTACAACGGACGCATCCGACTTGGCATGCGGGGCCGTATTATCCCAAATAACAGACGGAAATGATTTTCCTGTTGCGTACGCAAGCAAAAGCTTCACGCCGGGAGAAAAGAATAAGCCCATCATTGAAAAAGAGCTTACAGCGATTCACTGGGCCATCAATTATTTTAAACCCTATGTGTATGGTCGGAAGTTCAAAGTAAGAACCGATCATAGACCACTAGTATATCTATTTGGGATGAAAAACCCAACGTCTAAGTTAACTAGAATGAGATTAGATTTAGAAGAATTCGATTTCGAGATTGAATTTTTAGCAGGTAAAGCCAATGTAGCTGCAGATGCATTGTCCAGAATAGTCATCAATTCAGATGAACTAAAATCATTTATTCCCAAAAATAAGGAGGATAAGATGAATGTACAGATGAAGAGCACAATCTTAACAGTGACAACGAGAGCAATGTTAAAGAAGAAGGAGATAAACAAATCTGAGAAGAGTGAGGAAAAGAAGAAGAAAAATGAATCGAGGACTGATCATCCTGCGATGTGGGAAACGGATAGACCTTCCGAGGTATCCAAAATACTGAAAATAAAGACAAATGAAAGTAGAAAAGGAATAGAGCTCATGGTATATAACCATAAAGGAAATAAAGCGCTAGGGTCGATAATAATCCCCTCTAATAATGATGCGCCGAAAAATGGAAGTCAAGCACTAGAGCTTGCTCTTCTAAAGTTGTGCCAAGAAGCAAAAGACTACCACAGAGACAAGTTAGCTTTGTCAATTCAAGATATATTGTTCAAGTACTTCTCCCATGAAATGGTAAAGGAAGTAGCCAATAGGACTATTTCTAATTTCAGTATAATTCTGTTCACTCCAACCAGTTGGATCACAGAAAGGGAAAATCAGCTGAGAATAATCCACGATTATCATATGACCCCTTCGGGAGGACATATAGGCCAGTACAGAACGTATCTAAAACTTAGAGAGAAGTATAGATGGAAAAACATGAAGGAAGATATAAAAAATTACGTACGAAATTGTAACGCGTGTATTAGGAATAAGACAATTAAGCATACTAAAGAAGAGACAGTTGTGACGACAACCCCTTCGAAACCATTTAGCGTAATATCCATAGACACAGTTGGACCACTTCCAAAAACAAACAACGACAATAGATATGCAATTACAATTCAATGTGACCTAACAAAATACGTTGTTATAATCCCCATACAAAACAAAGAAGCAAACACAATAGCCAGAGCATTGGTAGAAAAGTTTATTCTCACTTTTGGTAATTTCTTAGAACTAAAATCTGATCAAGGTCTGGAGTACAACAATGAAATTTTAAGCAAAGTAGCAGAAATTCTCAAAATAAAACAAACATTTGCAACCGCATATCATCCACAAACCATAGGAGCGTTAGAAAGAAACCATAGATGCTTAAACGAATATTTAAGGTCATTCTCAAACGAACACCATAATGATTGGGATACCTGGACTAAATTTTACGAATTTGTGTACAATACCACAACCCATACAGATACAAGATATACACCATTTGAACTAGTTTTCGGGAGAACAGCTAATTTACCACAAGATTTATATAAAGCAAAAACAGAACCAGTTTATAATATCGAGCAATACTACAATGAAATGAAATTCAAGTTGCAAAAATCAAACGAAATAGCCAGGGAAAATTTAATCAGAACAAAAGAAAAACGACAGGCAACCTTGAACAAAACCACAAATCCAATAAACCTCAAAATAGGAGATACAGTGTACATTACAAATGAAACAGGAAGAAAACTAGATCCCACGTACATTGGACCATTTTTCATAAAAAGCATACAGGAAACCAATTGCGTAATACAAAATTGTCAATCTAAAAAGGAGAGTACAGTTCATAAAAACAGAATAATTAAACAACCTAGTGAGTAAGGTCATGATTCTTGACAATTGAGTAAGAACCATAACCTTCCTCAAGAAAAGGGGGGCGTGTAGCATGCCTATGCTATACGGCTGAAAATCAACCACCACAGAAGTACCGCGTTTTTGCTGAGCGTGGAAAGCACAATGAACTCTCCATTTCATAATCATATGTTATAAACTAAGTATCGAAAACAACAAAATCAGGTGACACCGCCTCAAAACAAACAAAACCCATTTCGGTAAAACCTCAACCCAGAAACAACCGCAAAACACCCAAAACTGCAATCTAGGCAAATTGATAGATCGACGCACCCAGCGATACCGCGCAAACAAGTTGCGACACGATCGTGCGCGAGCATTGCACATAAGTAATATGACCCACGGCAAGCCGGTGCATGAAAAACAGGGAACCAACGGGTTCGGGCATTTGAGCCAAGTTAGCATGACCCACTTCGGGCCGGATGTTATGAAACAGGCAGGGAACGATGCGCGCAAAAACGTTTGCGCGATCGACGTCAATAACCTAACCATGATTAAAAACACCAAAATTATCCAACCAGCATTTATAGAATCGATAAACAAAAGTTTGTAAACTAGGTCAGTCTCAAACCCAACACTTATCCAACTACCTGTAAACTAGCCTTAAGAAACGGTATAAATAAATCGACGCCGAATAGACAAAGGAACTATTCGGTGGACATTGATCGGACGTGGTCGTAATGCCCGTCGCGCATCCAGTTAGTTAAAAACTTCTGAGTTTTCATCTAAGTTCAAGTTGTACACGATGACAAACCCTCCGCTTTGATAAGTCCGCGACCGCGAGTGGTTTCACGCAGTATGCGTTGATACAAGGTGACCACGAGTTATGGATACCGTATATCCACCACACACCATTTTGCATCGTCTCATTCTCTTTAAAGTCACTTTAAGCACCTTCTAAACACCATTTTGCATCGTCTCATTCTCTTTAAAGTCACTTTAAGCACCTTCTAAACCTCATTTTGCATCGTCTCATTCTCTTTAAAGTCACTTTAAGCACCTTCTAAACACCATTTTGCATCGTCTCATTCTCTTTAAAGTCACTTTAAGCACCTTCTAAACCTCATTTTGCATCGTCTCATTCTCTTTAAAGTCACTTTAAGCACCTTCTAAACACCATTTTGCATCGTCTCATTCTCTTTAAAGTCACTTTAAGCACCTTCTATGCCTCATTTTGCATCGTCTCATTCTCTTTAAAGTCACTTTAAGCACCTTCTAAACACCATTTTGCATCGTCTCATTCTCTTTAAAGTCACTTTAAGCACCTTCTTAACCTCATTTTGCATCGTCTCATTCTCTTTAAAGTCACTTTAAGCACCTTCTAAACACCATTTTGCATCGTCTCATTCTCTTTAAAGTCACTTTAAGCACCTTCTAAACACCATTTTGCATCGTCTCATTCTCTTTAAAGTCACTTTAAGCACCTTCTAAACACCATTTTGCATCGTCTCATTCTCTTTAAAGTCACTTTAAGCACCTTCTAAACACCATTTTGCATCGTCTCATTCTCTCTAAAGTCACTTTAAGCACCATCTAAACCTCATTTTGCATCGTCTCATTCTCTTTAAAGTCACTTTAAGCACCTTCTAAACCTCATTTTGCATCGTCTCATTCTCTTTAAAGTCACTTTAAGCACCTTCTAAACACCATTTTGCATCGTCTCATTCTCTTTAAAGTCACTTTAAGCACCTTCTAAACACCATTTTGCATCGTCTCATTCTCTTTAAAGTCACTTTAAGCACCTTCTAAACACCATTTTGCATCGTCTCATTCTCTTTAAATTCACTTTAAGCACCTTCTACACACCATTTTGCATCGTCTCATTCTCTTTAAAGTCACTTTAAGCACCTTCTAAACCTCATTTTGCATCGTCTCATTCTCTTTAAAGTCACTTTAAGCACCTTCTAAACACCATTTTGCATCGTCTTATTCTCTTTAAAGTCACTTTAAGCACCTTCTAAACCTCATTTTGCATCGTCTCATTCTCTTTAAAGTCACTTTAAGCACCTTCTAAACCTCATTTTGCATCGTCTCATTCTCTTTAAAGTCACTTTAAGCACCTTCTAAACACCATTTTGCATCGTCTCATTCTCTTTAAAGTCACTTTAAGCACCTTCTTAACCTCATTTTGCATCGTCTCATTCTCTTTAAAGTCACTTTAAGCACCTTCTAAACCTCATTTTGCATCGTCTCATTCTCTTTAAAGTCACTTTAAGCACCTTTAAAACCTCATTTTGCATCGTCTCATTCTCTTTAAAGTCACTTTAAGCACCTTCTAAACCTCATTTTGCATCGTCTCATTCTCTTTAAAGTCACTTTAAGCACCTTCTAAACCTCATTTTGCATCGTCTCATTCTCTTTAAAGTCACTTTAAGCACCTTCTAAACACCATTTTGCATCGTCTCATTCTCTTTAAAGTCACTTTAAGCACCTTCTAAACCTCATTTTGCATTGTCTTATTCTCTTTAAAGTCACTTTAAGCACCTTCTAAACCTCATTTTGCATCGTCTCATTCTCTTTAAAGTCACTTTAAGCACCTTCTAAACACCATTTTGCATCGTCTCATTCTCTTTAAAGTCACTTTAAGCACCTTCTAAACCTCATTTTGCATCGTCTCATTCTCTTTAAAGTCACTTTAAGCACCTTTAAAACCTCATTTTGCATCGTCTCATTCTCTTTAAAGTCACTTTAAGCACCTTCTAAACCTCATTTTGCATCGTCTCATTCTCTTTAAAGTCACTTTAAGCACCTTCTAAACCTCATTTTGCATCGTCTCATTCTCTTTAAAGTCACTTTAAGCACCTTCTAAACACCATTTTGCATCGTCTCATTCTCTTTAAAGTCACTTTAAGCACCTTCTAAACCTCATTTTGCATCGTCTCATTCTCTTTAAAGTCACTTTAAGCACCTTCTAAACCTCATTTTGCATCGTCTCATTCTCTCTAAAGTCACTTTAAGCACCTTCTAAACACCATTTTGCATCGTCTCATTCTCTTTAAAGTCACTTTAAGCACCTTTAAAACCTCATTTTGCATCGTCTCATTCTCTTTAAAGTCACTTTAAGCACCTTCTAAACACCATTTTGCATCGTCTCATTCTCTTTAAAGTCACTTTAAGCACCTTCTATGCCTCATTTTGCATCGTCTCATTCTCTTTAAAGTCACTTTAAGCACCTTCTAAACCTCATTTTGCATCGTCTCATTCTCTTTAAAGTCACTTTAAGCACCTTCTAAACACCATTTTGCATCGTCTCATTCTCTTTAAAGTCACTTTAAGCACCTTCTAAACCTCATTTTACATCGTCTCATTCTCTTTAAAGTCACTTTAAGCACCTTCTAAACCTCATTTTGCATCGTCTCATTCTCTCTAAAGTCACTTTAAGCACCTTCTAAACACCATTTTGCATCGTCTCATTTTCTTTAAATTCACTTTAAGCACCTTCTACACACCATTTTGCATCGTCTCATTCTCTTTAAAGTCACTTTAAGCACCTTCTAAACCTCATTTTGCATCATCTCATTCTCTTTAAAGTCACTTTAAGCACCTTTAAAACCTCATTTTGCATCGTCTCATTCTCTTTAAAGTCACTTTAAGCACCTTCTAAACCTCATTTTGCATCGTCTCATTCTCTTTAAAGTCACTTTAAGCACCTTCTAAACCTCATTTTGCATCGTCTCATTCTCTTTAAAGTCACTTTAAGCACCTTCTAAACCTCATTTTGCATCGTCTTATTCTCTTTAAAGTCACTTTAAGCACCTTTAAAACCTCATTTTGCATCGTCTCATTCTCTTTAAAGTCACTTTAAGCACCTTTAAAACCTCATTTTGCATCGTCTCATTCTCTTTAAAGTCACTTTAAGCACCTTCTAAACACCATTTTGCATCGTCTCATTCTCTTTAAAGTCACTTTAAGCACCTTTAAAATATCATTTTGCATCGTCTCATTCTCTTTAAAGTCACTTTAAGCACCTTCTAAACACCATTTTGCATCGTCTCATTCTCTTTAAAGTCACTTTAAGCACCTTTAAAATATCATTTTGCATCGTCTCATTCTCTTTAAAGTCACTTTAAGCACCTTCTAAACCTCATTTTGCATCGTCTCATTCTCTTTAAAGTCACTTTAAGCACCTTCTAAACACCATTTTGCATCGTCTCATTCTCTTTAAAGTCACTTTAAGCACCTTCTAAACCTCATTTTGCATCGTCTCATTCTCTTTAAAGTCACTTTAAGCACCTTCTAAACCTCATTTTGCATCGTCTCATTCTCTTTAAAGTCACTTTAAGCACCTTCTAAACCTCATTTTGCATCGTCTCATTCTCTTTAAAGTCACTTTAAGCACCTTCTAAACACCATTTTGCATCGTCTCATTCTCTTTAAAGTCACTTTAAGCACCTTCTAAACACCATTTTGCATCGTCTCATTCTCTTTAAAGTCACTTTAAGCACCTTCTTAACCTCATTATGCATCGTCTCATTCTCTTTAAAGTCACTTTAAGCACCTTCTAAACACCATTTTGCATCGTCTCATTCTCTTTAAAGTCACTTTAAGCACCTTCTAAACCTCATTTTGCATCGTCTCATTCTCTTTAAAGTCACTTTAAGCACCTTCTAAACACCATTTTGCATCGTCTCATTCTCTTTAAAGTCACTTTAAGCACCTTCTAAAGACCATTTTGCATCGTCTCATTCTCTTTAAAGTCACTTTAAGCACCTTCTAAACCTCATTTTGCATCGTCTCATTCTCTTTAAAGTCACTTTAAGCACCTTCTAAACACCATTTTGCATCGTCTCATTCTCTTTAAAGTCACTTTAAGCACCTTCTAAAGACCATTTTGCATCGTCTCATTCTCTTTAAAGTCACTTAAAGCACCTTCTTAACCTCATTTTGCATCGTCTCATTCTCTTTAAAGTCACTTTAAGCACCTTCTAAACACCATTTTGCATCGTCTCATTCTCTTTAAAGTCACTTTAAGCACCTTCTAAACCTCATTTTGCATCGTCTCATTCTCTTTAAAGTCACTTTAAGCACCTTCTAAACACCATTTTGCATCGTCTCATTCTCTTTAAAGTCACTTTAAGCACCTTCTAAAGACCATTTTGCATCGTCTCATTCTCTTTAAAGTCACTTTAAGCACCTTCTAAACACCATTTTGCATCGTCTCATTCTCTTTAAAGTCACTTTAAGCACCTTCTAAACCTCATTTTGGATCGTCTCATTCTCTTTAAAGTCACTTTAAGCACCTTCTAAACACCATTTTGCATCGTCTCATTCTCTTTAAAGTCACTTTAAGCACCTTCTAAACACCATTTTGCATCGTCTCATTCTCTTTAAAGTCACTTTAAGCACCTTCTAAACCTCATTTTGCATCGTCTCATTCTCTTTAAAGTCACTTTAAGCACCTTCTAAACACCATTTTGCATCGTCTCATTCTCTTTAAAGTCACTTTAAGCACCTTCTAAACACCATTTTGCATCGTCTCATTCTCTCTAAAGTCACTTTAAGCACCTTCTAAACCTCATTTTGCATAGTCTCATTCTCTTTAAAGTCACTTTAAGCACCTTCTAAACCTCATTTTGCATCGTCTCATTCTCTTTAAAGTCACTTTAAGCACCTTCTAAACCTCATTTTGCATCGTCTCATTCTCTTTAAAGTCACTTTAAGCACCTTCTAAACACCATTTTGCATCGTCTCATTCTCTTTAAAGTCACTTTAAGCACCTTCTAAACACCATTTTGCATCGTCTCATTCTCTTTAAAGTCACTTTAAGCACCTTCTAAACACCATTTTGCATCGTCTCATTCTCTTTAAATTCACTTTAAGCACCTTCTACACACCATTTTGCATCGTCTCATTCTCTTTAAAGTCACTTTTACTAAACCTCATTTTGCATCGTCTCATTCTCTTTAAAGTCACTTTAAGCACCTTCTAAACCTCATTTTGCATCGTCTCATTACTTACGTCTCACTCTTTAAAGTCTCATTACTTACGTCTCACTCTTTAAAGTCACTTTAAGCACCTTCTAAACCTCATTTTGCATCGTCTCATTCTCTCTAAAGTCACTTTAAGCACCTTCTAAACCTCATTTTACATCGTCTCATTCTCTTTAAAGTCACTTTAAGCACCTTCTAAACCTCATTTTGCATCGTCTCATTCTCTCTAAAGTCACTTTAAGCACCTTCTAAACACCATTTTGCATCGTCTCATTCTCTTTAAAGTCACTTTAAGCACCTTTAAAACCTCATTTTGCATCGTCTTATTCTCTTTAAAGTCACTTTAAGCACCTTTAAAACCTCATTTTGCATCGTCTCATTCTCTTTAAAGTCACTTTAAGCACCTTCTAAACACCATTTTGCATCGTCTCATTCTCTTTAAAGTCACTTTAAGCACATTCGAAACCTCATTTTGCATCGTCTCATTCTCTTTAAAGTCACTTTAAGCACCTTCTAAACACCATTTTGCATCGTCTCATTCTCTTTAAAGTCACTTTAAGCACCTTCTATGCCTCATTTTGCATCGTCTCATTCTCTTTAAAGTCACTTTAAGCACCTTCTAAACACCATTTTGCATCATCTCATTCTCTTTAAAGTCACTTTAAGCACCTTCTAAACCTCATTTTGCATCGTCTCATTCTCTTTAAAGTCACTTTAAGCACCTTCTAAACACCATTTTGCATCGTCTCATTCTCATTAAAGTCACTTTAAGCACCTTCTAAACCTCATTTTGCATCGTCTCATTCTCTTTAAAGTCACTTTAAGCACCTTCTAAACACCATTTTGCATCGTCTCATTCTCTTTAAAGTCACTTTAAGCACCTTCTAAACACCATTTTGCATCGTCTCATTCTCTTTAAAGTCACTTTAAGCACCTTCTAAACCTCATTTTGCATCGTCTCATTCTCTTTAAAGTCACTTTAAGCACCTTCTAAACACCATTTTGCATCGTCTCATTCTCTTTAAAGTCACTTTAAGCACCTTCTAAACACCATTTTGCATCGTCTCATTCTCTTTAAAGTCACTTTAAGCACCTTCTAAACCTCATTTTGCATCGTCTCATTCTCTTTAAAGTCACTTTAAGCACCTTCTAAACACCATTTTGCATCGTCTCATTCTCTTTAAAGTCACTTTAAGCACCTTCTAAACACCATTTTGCATCGTCTCATTCTCTTTAAAGTCACTTTAAGCACCTTTAAAATATCATTTTGCATCGTCTCATTCTCTTTAAAGTCACTTTAAGCACCTTCTAAACACCATTTTGCATCGTCTCATTCTCTTTAAAGTCACTTTAAGCACCTTCTAAACCTCATTTTGCATCGTCTCATTCTCTTTAAAGTCACTTTAAGCACCTTCTAAACCTCATTTTGCATCGTCTCATTCTCTTTAAAGTCACTTTAAGCACCTTCTAAACACCATTTTGCATCGTCTCATTCTCTTTAAAGTCACTTTAAGCACCTTCTAAACACCATTTTGCATCGTCTCATTCTCTTTAAAGTCACTTTAAGCACCTTCTAAACACCATTTTGCATCGTCTCATTCTCTTTAAAGTCACTTTAAGCACCTTCTAAACCTCATTTTGCATCGTCTCATTCTCTTTAAAGTCACTTTAAGCACCTTCTAAACACCATTTTGCATCGTCTCATTCTCTTTAAAGTCACTTTAAGCACCTTCTAAACCTCATTTTGGATCGTCTCATTCTCTTTAAAGTCACTTTAAGCACCTTCTAAACACCATTTTGCATCGTCTCATTCTCTTTAAAGTCACTTTAAGCACCTTTAAAATATCATTTTGCATCGTCTCATTCTCTTTAAAGTCACTTTAAGCACCTTCTAAAGACCATTTTGCATCGTCTCATTCTCTTTAAAGTCACTTAAAGCACCTTCTTAACCTCATTTTGCATCGTCTCATTCTCTTTAAAGTCACTTTAAGCACCTTCTAAACACCATTTTGCATCGTCTCATTCTCTTTAAAGTCACTTTAAGCACCTTCTAAACCTCATTTTGCATCGTCTCATTCTCTTTAAAGTCACTTTAAGCACCTTCTAAAGACCATTTTGCATCGTCTCATTCTCTTTAAAGTCACTTTAAGCACCTTCTAAACACCATTTTGCATCGTCTCATTCTCTTTAAAGTCACTTTAAGCACCTTCTAAACCTCATTTTGGATCGTCTCATTCTCTTTAAAGTCACTTTAAGCACCTTCTAAACACCATTTTGCATCGTCTCATTCTCTTTAAAGTCACTTTAAGCACCTTCTAAACACCATTTTGCATCGTCTCATTCTCTTTAAAGTCACTTTAAGCACCTTCTAAACCTCATTTTGCATCGTCTCATTCTCTTTAAAGTCACTTTAAGCACCTTCTAAACACCATTTTGCATCGTCTCATTCTCTTTAAAGTCACTTTAAGCACCTTCTAAACACCATTTTGCATCGTCTCATTCTCTTTAAAGTCACTTTAAGCACCTTCTAAAGACCATTTTGCATCGTCTCATTCTCTTTAAAGTCACTTTAAGCACCTTCTAAACACCATTTTGCATCGTCTCATTCTCTTTAAAGTCACTTTAAGCACCTTCTATGCCTCATTTTGCATCGTCTCATTCTCTTTAAAGTCACTTTAAGCACCTTCTAAACACCATTTTGCATCGTCTCATTCTCTTTAAAGTCACTTTAAGCACCTTCTAAACCTCATTTTGCATCGTCTCATTCTCTTTAAAGTCACTTTAAGCACCTTCTTAACCTCATTTTGCATCGTCTCATTCTCTTTAAAGTCACTTTAAGCACCTTCTAAACACCATTTTGCATCGTCTCATTCTCTTTAAAGTCACTTTAAGCACCTTCTAAACCTCATTTTGCATCGTCTCATTCTCTTTAAAGTCACTTTAAGCACCTTCTAAACACCATTTTGCATCGTCTCATTCTCTTTAAAGTCACTTTAAGCACCTTCTAAACACCATTTTGCATCGTCTCATTCTCTTTAAAGTCACTTTAAGCACCTTCTAAACCTCATTTTGCATCGTCTCATTCTCTTTAAAGTCACTTTAAGCACCTTCTAAACACCATTTTGCATCGTCTCATTCTCTTTAAAGTCACTTTAAGCACCTTCTAAACACCATTTTGCATCGTCTCATTCTCTTTAAAGTCACTTTAAGCACCTTCTAAAGACCATTTTGCATCGTCTCATTCTCTTTAAAGTCACTTTAAGCACCTTCTAAACACCATTTTGCATCGTCTCATTCTCTTTAAAGTCACTTTAAGCACCTTCTAAACCTCATTTTGCATCGTCTCATTCTCTTTAAAGTCACTTTAAGCACCTTCTAAACACCATTTTGCATCGTCTCATTCTCTTTAAAGTCACTTTAAGCACCTTCTAAACCTCATTTTGGATCGTCTCATTCTCTTTAAAGTCACTTTAAGCACCTTCTAAACACCATTTTGCATCGTCTCATTCTCTTTAAAGTCACTTTAAGCACCTTTAAAATATCATTTTGCATCGTCTCATTCTCTTTAAAGTCACTTTAAGCACCTTCTAAAGACCATTTTGCATCGTCTCATTCTCTTTAAAGTCACTTAAAGCACCTTCTTAACCTCATTTTGCATCGTCTCATTCTCTTTAAAGTCACTTTAAGCACCTTCTTAACCTCATTTTGCATCGTCTCATTCTCTTTAAAGTCACTTTAAGCACCTTCTAAACACCATTTTGCATCGTCTCATTCTCTTTAAAGTCACTTTAAGCACCTTCTAAACCTCATTTTGCATCGTCTCATTCTCTTTAAAGTCACTTTAAGCACCTTCTAAAGACCATTTTGCATCGTCTCATTCTCTTTAAAGTCACTTTAAGCACCTTCTACACACCATTTTGCATCGTCTCATTCTCTTTAAAGTCACTTTAAGCACCTTCTAAACCTCATTTTGCATCGTCTCATTCTCTTTAAAGTCACTTTAAGCACCTTCTAAACACCATTTTGCATCGTCTCATTCTCTTTAAAGTCACTTTAAGCACCTTCTAAACCTCATTTTGCATCGTCTCATTCTCTTTAAAGTCACTTTAAGCACCTTCTAAACCTCATTTTGCATCGTCTCATTCTCTTTAAAGTCACTTTAAGCACCTTCTAAACACCATTTTGCATCGTCTCATTCTCTTTAAAGTCACTTTAAGCACCTTCTAAACACCATTTTGCATCGTCTCATTCTCTTTAAAGTCACTTTAAGCACCTTCTTTACCTCATTTTGCATCGTCTCATTCTCTTTAAAGTCACTTTAAGCACCTTCTAAACACCATTTTGCATCGTCTCATTCTCTTTAAAGTCACTTTAAGCACCTTCTAAACCTCATTTTGCATCGTCTCATTCTCTTTAAAGTCACTTTAAGCACCTTCTAAACCTCATTTTGCATCGTCTCATTCTCTTTAAAGTCACTTTAAGCACCTTCTAAACACCATTTTGCATCGTCTCATTCTCTTTAAAGTCACTTTAAGCACCTTCTAAACACCATTTTGCATCGTCTCATTCTCTTTAAATTCACTTTAAGCACCTTCTACACACCATTTTGCATCGTCTCATTCTCTTTAAAGTCACTTTAAGCACCTTCTAAACCTCATTTTGCATCGTCTCATTCTCTTTAAAGTCACTTTAAGCACCTTCTAAACACCATTTTGCATCGTCTCATTCTCTTTAAAGTCACTTTAAGCACCTTCTAAACCTCAGTTTGCATCGTCTCATTCTCTTTAAAGTCACTTTAAGCACCTTCTAAACCTCATTTTGCATCGTCTCATTCTCTTTAAAGTCACTTTAAGCACCTTCTAAACCTCATTTTGCATCGTCTCATTCTCTTTAAAGTCACTTTAAGCACCTTCTAAACCTCATTTTGCATCGTCTCATTCTCTTTAAAGTCACTTTAAGCACCTTCTAAACCTCATTTTGCATCGTCTCATTCTCTTTAAAGTCACTTTAAGCACCTTCTAAACACCATTTTGCATCGTCTCATTCTCTTTAAAGTCACTTTAAGCACCTTCTAAACCTCATTTTGCATCGTCTCATTCTCTTTAAAGTCACTTTAAGCACCTTCTAAACACCATTTTGCATCGTCTCATTCTCTTTAAAGTCACTTTAAGCACCTTTAAAACCTCATTTTGCATCGTCTCATTCTCTTTAAAGTCACTTTAAGCACCTTCTAAACACCATTTTGCATCGTCTCATTCTCTTTAAATTCACTTTAAGCACCTTCTACACACCATTTTGCATCGTCTCATTCTCTTTAAAGTCACTTTAAGCACCTTCTAAACCTCATTTTGCATCGTCTCATTCTCTTTAAAGTCACTTTAAGCACCTTCTAAACACCATTTTGCATCGTCTCATTCTCTTTAAAGTCACTTTAAGCACCTTCTAAACCTCATTTTGCATCGTCTTATTCTCTTTAAAGTCACTTTAAGCACCTTCTAAACCTCATTTTGCATCGTCTCATTCTCTTTAAAGTCACTTTAAGCACCTTCTAAACACCATTTTGCATCGTCTCATTCTCTTTAAAGGCACTTTAAGCACCTTCTAAACCTCATTTTGCATCGTCTCATTCTCTTTAAAGTCACTTTAAGCACCTTCTAAACCTCATTTTGCATCGTCTCATTCTCTTTAAAGTCACTTTAAGCACCTTCTAAACACCATTTTGCATCGTCTCATTCTCTTTAAAGTCACTTTAAGCACCTTCTAAACCTCATTTTACATCGTCTCATTCTCTTTAAAGTCACTTTAAGCACCTTCTAAACCTCATTTTGCATCGTCTCATTCTCTCTAAAGTCACTTTAAGCACCTTCTAAACACCATTTTGCATCGTCTCATTCTCTTTAAAGTCACTTTAAGCACCTTTAAAACCTCATTTTGCATCGTCTCATTCTCTTTAAAGTCACTTTAAGCACCTTCTAAACACCATTTTGCATCGTCTCATTCTCTTTAAAGTCACTTTAAGCACCTTCTATGCCTCATTTTGCATCGTCTCATTCTCTTTAAAGTCACTTTAAGCACCTTCTAAACCTCATTTTGCATCGTCTCATTCTCTTTAAAGTCACTTTAAGCACCTTCTAAACACCATTTTGCATCGTCTCATTCTCTTTAAAGTCACTTTAAGCACCTTCTAAACCTCATTTTACATCGTCTCATTCTCTTTAAAGTCACTTTAAGCACCTTCTAAACCTCATTTTGCATCGTCTCATTCTCTCTAAAGTCACTTTAAGCACCTTCTAAACACCATTTTGCATCGTCTCATTCTCTTTAAATTCACTTTAAGCACCTTCTACACACCATTTTGCATCGTCTCATTCTCTTTAAAGTCACTTTAAGCACCTTCTAAACCTCATTTTGCATCGTCTCATTCTCTTTAAAGTCACTTTAAGCACCTTCTAAACACCATTTTGCATCGTCTCATTCTCTTTAAAGTCACTTTAAGCACCTTCTAAACCTCATTTTGCATCGTCTCATTCTCTTTAAAGTCACTTTAAGCACCTTCTAATCCTCATTTTGCATCGTCTTATTCTCTTTAAAGTCACTTTAAGCACCTTTAAAACCTCATTTTGCATCGTCTCATTCTCTTTAAAGTCACTTTAAGCACCTTTAAAACCTCATTTTGCATCGTCTCATTCTCTTTAAAGTCACTTTAAGCACCTTCTAAACACCATTTTGCATCGTCTCATTCTCTTTAAAGTCACTTTAAGCACCTTTAAAATATCATTTTGCATCGTCTCATTCTCTTTAAAGTCACTTTAAGCACCTTCTAAACCTCATTTTGCATCGTCTCATTCTCTTTAAAGTCACTTTAAGCACCTTCTAAACACCATTTTGCATCGTCTCATTCTCTTTAAAGTCACTTTAAGCACCTTCTAAACCTCATTTTGCATCGTCTCATTCTCTTTAAAGTCACTTTAAGCACCTTCTTAACCTCATTTTGCATCGTCTCATTCTCTTTAAAGTCACTTTAAGCACCTTCTAAACACCATTTTGCATCGTCTCATTCTCTTTAAAGTCACTTTAAGCACCTTCTAAACCTCATTTTGCATCGTCTCATTCTCTTTAAAGTCACTTTAAGCACCTTCTAAACACCATTTTGCATCGTCTCATTCTCTTTAAAGTCACTTTAAGCACCTTCTAAAGACCATTTTGCATCGTCTCATTCTCTTTAAAGTCACTTTAAGCACCTTCTAAACACCATTTTGCATCGTCTCATTCTCTTTAAAGTCACTTTAAGCACCTTCTAAACCTCATTTTGGATCGTCTCATTCTCTTTAAAGTCACTTTAAGCACCTTCTTAACCTAATTTTGCATCGTCTCATTCTCTTTAAAGTCACTTTAAGCACCTTCTAAACACCATTTTGCATCGTCTCATTCTCTTTAAAGTCACTTTAAGCACCTTCTAAAGACCATTTTGCATCGTCTCATTCTCTTTAAAGTCACTTAAAGCACCTTCTTAACCTCATTTTGCATCGTCTCATTCTCTTTAAAGTCACTTTAAGCACCTTCTAAACACCATTTTGCATCGTCTCATTCTCTTTAAAGTCACTTTAAGCACCTTCTAAACCTCATTTTGCATCGTCTCATTCTCTTTAAAGTCACTTTAAGCACCTTCTAAACACCATTTTGCATCGTCTCATTCTCTTTAAAGTCACTTTAAGCACCTTCTAAAGACCATTTTGCATCGTCTCATTCTCTTTAAAGTCACTTTAAGCACCTTCTAAACACCATTTTGCATCGTCTCATTCTCTTTAAAGTCACTTTAAGCACCTTCTAAACCTCATTTTGGATCGTCTCATTCTCTTTAAAGTCACTTTAAGCACCTTCTAAACACCATTTTGCATAGTCTCATTCTCTTTAAAGTCACTTTAAGCACCTTCTAAACACCATTTTGCATCGTCTCATTCTCTTTAAAGTCACTTTAAGCACCTTCTAAACCTCATTTTGCATCGTCTCATTCTCTTTAAAGTCACTTTAAGCACCTTCTAAACACCATTTTGCATCGTCTCATTCTCTTTAAAGTCACTTTAAGCACCTTCTAAACACCATTTTGCATCGTCTCATTCTCTCTAAAGTCACTTTAAGCACCTTCTAAACCTCATTTTGCATCGTCTCATTCTCTTTAAAGTCACTTTAAGCACCTTCTAAACCTCATTTTGCATCGTCTCATTCTCTTTAAAGTCACTTTAAGCACCTTCTAAACCTCATTTTGCATCGTCTCATTCTCTTTAAAGTCACTTTAAGCACCTTCTAAACACCATTTTGCATCGTCTCATTCTCTTTAAAGTCACTTTAAGCACCTTCTAAACACCATTTTGCATCGTCTCATTCTCTTTAAAGTCACTTTAAGCACCTTCTAAACACCATTTTGCATCGTCTCATTCTCTTTAAATTCACTTTAAGCACCTTCTACACACCATTTTGCATCGTCTCATTCTCTTTAAAGTCACTTTTACTAAACCTCATTTTGCATCGTCTCATTCTCTTTAAAGTCACTTTAAGCACCTTCTAAACCTCATTTTGCATCGTCTCATTCTCTTTAAAGTCACTTTAAGCACCTTCTAAACACCATTTTGCATCGTCTCATTCTCTTTAAAGTCACTTTAAGCACCTTCTAAACCTCATTTTACATCGTCTCATTCTCTTTAAAGTCACTTTAAGCACCTTCTAAACCTCATTTTGCATCGTCTCATTCTCTTTAAAGTCACTTTAAGCACCTTCTAAACACCATTTTGCATCGTCTCATTCTCTTTAAAGTCACTTTAAGCACCTTTAAAACCTCATTTTGCATCGTCTTATTCTCTTTAAAGTCACTTTAAGCACCTTTAAAACCTCATTTTGCATCGTCTCATTCTCTTTAAAGTCACTTTAAGCACCTTCTAAACACCATTTTGCATCGTCTCATTCTCTTTAAAGTCACTTTAAGCACATTCGAAACCTCATTTTGCATCGTCTCATTCTCTTTAAAGTCACTTTAAGCACCTTCTAAACCTCATTTTGCATCGTCTCATTCTCTTTAAAGTCACTTTAAGCACCTTCTATGCCTCATTTTGCATCGTCTCATTCTCTTTAAAGTCACTTTAAGCACCTTCTAAACACCATTTTGCATCATCTCATTCTCTTTAAAGTCACTTTAAGCACCTTCTAAACCTCATTTTGCATCGTCTCATTCTCTTTAAAGTCACTTTAAGCACCTTCTAAACACCATTTTGCATCGTCTCATTCTCATTAAAGTCACTTTAAGCACCTTCTAAACCTCATTTTGGATCGTCTCATTCTCTTTAAAGTCACTTTAAGCACCTTCTAAACACCATTTTGCATCGTCTCATTCTCTTTAAAGTCACTTTAAGCACCTTCTAAACACCATTTTGCATCGTCTCATTCTCTTTAAAGTCACTTTAAGCACCTTCTAAACCTCATTTTGCATCGTCTCATTCTCTTTAAAGTCACTTTAAGCACCTTCTAAACACCATTTTGCATCGTCTCATTCTCTTTAAAGTCACTTTAAGCACCTTCTAAACACCATTTTGCATCGTCTCATTCTCTTTAAAGTCACTTTAAGCACCTTCTAAACCTCATTTTGCATCGTCTCATTCTCTTTAAAGTCACTTTAAGCACCTTCTAAACACCATTTTGCATCGTCTCATTCTCTTTAAAGTCACTTTAAGCACCTTCTAAACACCATTTTGCATCGTCTCATTCTCTTTAAAGTCACTTTAAGCACCTTTAAAATATCATTTTGCATCGTCTCATTCTCTTTAAAGTCACTTTAAGCACCTTCTAAACACCATTTTGCATCGTCTCATTCTCTTTAAAGTCACTTTAAGCACCTTCTAAACCTCATTTTGCATCGTCTCATTCTCTTTAAAGTCACTTTAAGCACCTTCTAAACCTCATTTTGCATCGTCTCATTCTCTTTAAAGTCACTTTAAGCACCTTCTAAACACCATTTTGCATCGTCTCATTCTCTTTAAAGTCACTTTAAGCACCTTCTAAACACCATTTTGCATCGTCTCATTCTCTTTAAAGTCACTTTAAGCACCTTCTAAACCTCATTTTGCATCGTCTCATTCTCTTTAAAGTCACTTTAAGCACCTTCTAAACACCATTTTGCATCGTCTCATTCTCTTTAAAGTCACTTTAAGCACCTTCTAAACCTCATTTTGGATCGTCTCATTCTCTTTAAAGTCACTTTAAGCACCTTCTAAACACCATTTTGCATCGTCTCATTCTCTTTAAAGTCACTTTAAGCACCTTTAAAATATCATTTTGCATCGTCTCATTCTCTTTAAAGTCACTTTAAGCACCTTCTAAAGACCATTTTGCATCGTCTCATTCTCTTTAAGGTCACTTAAAGCACCTTCTTAACCTCATTTTGCATCGTCTCATTCTCTTTAAAGTCACTTTAAGCACCTTCTAAACACCATTTTGCATCGTCTCATTCTCTTTAAAGTCACTTTAAGCACCTTCTAAACCTCATTTTGCATCGTCTCATTCTCTTCAAAGTCACTTTAAGCACCTTCTAAAGACCATTTTGCATCGTCTCATTCTCTTTAAAGTCACTTTAAGCACCTTCTAAACACCATTTTGCATCGTCTCATTCTCTTTAAAGTCACTTTAAGCACCTTCTAAACCTCATTTTGGATCGTCTCATTCTCTTTAAAGTCACTTTAAGCACCTTCTAAACACCATTTTGCATCGTCTCATTCTCTTTAAAGTCACTTTAAGCACCTTCTAAACACCATTTTGCATCGTCTCATTCTCTTTAAAGTCACTTTAAGCACCTTCTAAACCTCATTTTGCATCGTCTCATTCTCTTTAAAGTCACTTTAAGCACCTTCTAAACACCATTTTGCATCGTCTCATTCTCTTTAAAGTCACTTTAAGCACCTTCTAAACACCATTTTGCATCGTCTCATTCTCTTTAAAGTCACTTTAAGCACCTTCTAAAGACCATTTTGCATCGTCTCATTCTCTTTAAAGTCACTTTAAGCACCTTCTAAACACCATTTTGCATCGTCTCATTCTCTTTAAAGTCACTTTAAGCACCTTCTATGCCTCATTTTGCATCGTCTCATTCTCTTTAAAGTCACTTTAAGCACCTTCTAAACACCATTTTGCATCGTCTCATTCTCTTTAAAGTCACTTTAAGCACCTTTAAAATATCATTTTGCATCGTCTCATTCTCTTTAAAGTCACTTTAAGCACCTTCTAAACCTCATTTTGCATCGTCTCATTCTCTTTAAAGTCACTTTAAGCACCTTCTAAACACCATTTTGCATCGTCTCATTCTCTTTAAAGTCACTTTAAGCACCTTCTAAACCTCATTTTGCATCGTCTCATTCTCTTTAAAGTCACTTTAAGCACCTTCTTAACCTCATTTTGCATCGTCTCATTCTCTTTAAAGTCACTTTAAGCACCTTCTAAACACCATTTTGCATCGTCTCATTCTCTTTAAAGTCACTTTAAGCACCTTCTAAACCTCATTTTGCATCGTCTCATTCTCTTTAAAGTCACTTTAAGCACCTTCTAAACACCATTTTGCATCGTCTCATTCTCTTTAAAGTCACTTTAAGCACCTTCTAAACACCATTTTGCATCGTCTCATTCTCTTTAAAGTCACTTTAAGCACCTTCTAAACACCATTTTGCATCGTCTCATTCTCTTTAAAGTCACTTTAAGCACCTTCTAAACCTCATTTTGGATCGTCTCATTCTCTTTAAAGTCACTTTAAGCACCTTCTAAACCTCATTTTGCATCGTCTCATTCTCTTTAAAGTCACTTTAAGCACCTTTAAAATATCATTTTGCATCGTCTCATTCTCTTTAAAGTCACTTTAAGCACCTTCTAAAGACCATTTTGCATCGTCTCATTCTCTTTAAAGTCACTTAAAGCACCTTCTTAACCTCATTTTGCATCGTCTCATTCTCTTTAAAGTCACTTTAAGCACCTTCTAAACACCATTTTGCATCGTCTCATTCTCTTTAAAGTCACTTTAAGCACCTTCTAAACCTCATTTTGCATCGTCTCATTCTCTTTAAAGTCACTTTAAGCACCTTCTAAACACCATTTTGCATCGTCTCATTCTCTTTAAAGTCACTTTAAGCACCTTCTAAAGACCATTTTGCATCGTCTCATTCTCTTTAAAGTCACTTTAAGCACCTTCTAAACACCATTTTGCATCGTCTCATTCTCTTTAAAGTCACTTTGAGCACCTTCTAAACCTCATTTTGGATCGTCTCATTCTCTTTAAAGTCACTTTAAGCACCTTCTAAACACCATTTTGCATAGTCTCATTCTCTTTAAAGTCACTTTAAGCACCTTCTAAACACCATTTTGCATCGTCTCATTCTCTTTAAAGTCACTTTAAGCACCTTCTAAACCTCATTTTGCATCGTCTCATTCTCTTTAAAGTCACTTTAAGCACCTTCTAAACACCATTTTGCATCGTCTCATTCTCTTTAAAGTCACTTTAAGCACCTTCTAAACACCATTTTGCATCGTCTCATTCTCTCTAAAGTCACTTTAAGCACCTTCTAAACCTCATTTTGCATCGTCTCATTCTCTTTAAAGTCACTTTAAGCACCTTCTAAACCTCATTTTGCATCGTCTCATTCTCTTTAAAGTCACTTTAAGCACCTTCTAAACCTCATTTTGCATCGTCTCATTCTCTTTAAAGTCACTTTAAGCACCTTCTAAACACCATTTTGCATCGTCTCATTCTCTTTAAAGTCACTTTAAGCACCTTCTAAACACCATTTTGCATCGTCTCATTCTCTTTAAAGTCACTTTAAGCACCTTCTAAACACCATTTTGCATCGTCTCATTCTCTTTAAAGTCACTTTAAGCACCTTCTACACACCATTTTGCATCGTCTCATTCTCTTTAAAGTCACTTTTACTAAACCTCATTTTGCATCGTCTCATTCTCTTTAAAGTCACTTTAAGCACCTTCTAAACCTCATTTTGCATCGTCTCATTACTTACGTCTCACTCTTTAAAGTCTCATTACTTACGTCTCACTCTTTAAAGTCACTTTAAGCACCTTCTAAACCTCATTTTGCATCGTCTCATTCTCTTTAAAGTCACTTTAAGCACCTTCTAAACACCATTTTGCATCGTCTCATTCTCTTTAAAGTCACTTTAAGCACCTTCTAAACCTCATTTTACATCGTCTCATTCTCTTTAAAGTCACTTTAAGCACCTTCTAAACCTCATTTTGCATCGTCTCATTCTCTTTAAAGTCACTTTAAGCACCTTCTAAACACCATTTTGCATCGTCTCATTCTCTTTAAAGTCACTTTAAGCACCTTTAAAACCTCATTTTGCATCGTCTCATTCTCTTTAAAGTCACTTTAAGCACCTTTAAAACCTCATTTTGCATCGTCTCATTCTCTTTAAAGTCACTTTAAGCACCTTCTAAACACCATTTTGCATCGTCTCATTCTCTTTAAAGTCACTTTAAGCACATTCGAAACCTCATTTTGCATCGTCTCATTCTCTTTAAAGTCACTTTAAGCACCTTCTAAACACCATTTTGCATCGTCTCATTCTCTTTAAAGTCACTTTAAGCACCTTCTATGCCTCATTTTGCATCGTCTCATTCTCTTTAAAGTCACTTTAAGCACCTTCTAAACACCATTTTGCATCATCTCATTCTCTTTAAAGTCACTTTAAGCACCTTCTAAACCTCATTTTGCATCGTCTCATTCTCTTTAAAGTCACTTTAAGCACCTTCTAAACACCATTTTGCATCGTCTCATTCTCATTAAAGTCACTTTAAGCACCTTCTAAACCTCATTTTGGATCGTCTCATTCTCTTTAAAGTCACTTTAAGCACCTTCTAAACACCATTTTGCATCGTCTCATTCTCTTTAAAGTCACTTTAAGCACCTTCTAAACACCATTTTGCATCGTCTCATTCTCTTTAAAGTCACTTTAAGCACCTTCTAAACCTCATTTTGCATCGTCTCATTCTCTTTAAAGTCACTTTAAGCACCTTCTAAACACCATTTTGCATCGTCTCATTCTCTTTAAAGTCACTTTAAGCACCTTCTAAACACCATTTTGCATCGTCTCATTCTCTTTAAAGTCACTTTAAGCACCTTCTAAACCTCATTTTGCATCGTCTCATTCTCTTTAAAGTCACTTTAAGCACCTTCTAAACACCATTTTGCATCGTCTCATTCTCTTTAAAGTCACGTTAAGCACCTTCTAAACACCATTTTGCATCGTCTCATTCTCTTTAAAGTCACTTTAAGCACCTTTAAAATATCATTTTGCATCGTCTCATTCTCTTTAAAGTCACTTTAAGCACCTTCTAAACACCATTTTGCATCGTCTCATTCTCTTTAAAGTCACTTTAAGCACCTTCTAAACCTCATTTTGCATCGTCTCATTCTCTTTAAAGTCACTTTAAGCACCTTCTAAACCTCATTTTGCATCGTCTCATTCTCTTTAAAGTCACTTTAAGCACCTTCTAAACACCATTTTGCATCGTCTCATTCTCTTTAAAGTCACTTTAAGCACCTTCTAAACACCATTTTGCATCGTCTCATTCTCTTTAAAGTCACTTTAAGCACCTTCTAAACCTCATTTTGCATCGTCTCATTCTCTTTAAAGTCACTTTAAGCACCTTCTAAACACCATTTTGCATCGTCTCATTCTCTTTAAAGTCACTTTAAGCACCTTCTAAACCTCATTTTGGATCGTCTCATTCTCTTTAAAGTCACTTTAAGCACCTTCTAAACACCATTTTGCATCGTCTCATTCTCTTTAAAGTCACTTTAAGCACCTTTAAAATATCATTTTGCATCGTCTCATTCTCTTTAAAGTCACTTTAAGCACCTTCTAAAGACCATTTTGCATCGTCTCATTCTCTTTAAAGTCACTTAAAGCACCTTCTTAACCTCATTTTGCATCGTCTCATTCTCTTTAAAGTCACTTTAAGCACCTTCTAAACACCATTTTGCATCGTCTCATTCTCTTTAAAGTCACTTTAAGCACCTTCTAAACCTCATTTTGCATCGTCTCATTCTCTTCAAAGTCACTTTAAGCACCTTCTAAAGACCATTTTGCATCGTCTCATTCTCTTTAAAGTCACTTTAAGCACCTTCTAAACACCATTTTGCATCGTCTCATTCTCTTTAAAGTCACTTTAAGCACCTTCTAAACCTCATTTTGGATCGTCTCATTCTCTTTAAAGTCACTTTAAGCACCTTCTAAACACCATTTTGCATCGTCTCATTCTCTTTAAAGTCACTTTAAGCACCTTCTAAACACCATTTTGCATCGTCTCATTCTCTTTAAAGTCACTTTAAGCACCTTCTAAACCTCATTTTGCATCGTCTCATTCTCTTTAAAGTCACTTTAAGCACCTTCTAAACACCATTTTGCATCGTCTCATTCTCTTTAAAGTCACTTTAAGCACCTTCTAAACACCATTTTGCATCGTCTCATTCTCTTTAAAGTCACTTTAAGCACCTTCTAAACACCATTTTGCATCGTCTCATTCTCTTTAAAGTCACTTTAAGCACCTTCTAAACACCATTTTGCATCGTCTCATTCTCTTTAAAGTCACTTTAAGCACCTTCTATGCCTCATTTTGCATCGTCTCATTCTCTTTAAATTCACTTTAAGCACCTTCTACACACCATTTTGCATCGTCTCATTCTCTTTAAAGTCACTTTAAGCACCTTCTAAACCTCATTTTGCATCGTCTCATTCTCTTTAAAGTCACTTTAAGCACCTTCTAAACACCATTTTGCATCGTCTCATTCTCTTTAAAGTCACTTTAAGCACCTTCTAAACCTCATTTTGCATCGTCTCATTCTCTTTAAAGTCACTTTAAGCACCTTCTAAACCTCATTTTGCATCGTCTCATTCTCTTTAAAGTCACTTTAAGCACCTTCTAAACCTCATTTTGCATCGTCTCATTCTCTTTAAAGTCACTTTAAGCACCTTCTAAACCTCATTTTGCATCGTCTCATTCTCTTTAAAGTCACTTTAAGCACCTTCTTAACCTCATTTTGCATCGTCTCATTCTCTTTAAAGTCACTTTAAGCACCTTCTAAACACCATTTTGCATCGTCTCATTCTCTTTAAAGTCACTTTAAGCACCTTCTAAACTTCATTTTGCATCGTCTCATTCTCTTTAAAGTCACTTTAAGCACCTTCTAAACACCATTTTGCATCGTCTCATTCTCTTTAAAGTCACTTTAAGCACCTTCTAAACACCATTTTGCATCGTCTCATTCTCTTTAAAGTCACTTTAAGCACCTTCTAAACACCATTTTGCATCGTCTCATTCTCTTTAAAGTCACTTTAAGCACCTTCTAAACCTCATTTTGGATCGTCTCATTCTCTTTAAAGTCACTTTAAGCACCTTCTAAACCTCATTTTGCATCGTCTCATTCTCTTTAAAGTCACTTTAAGCACCTTCTAAACACCATTTTGCATCGTCTCATTCTCTTTAAAGTCACTTTAAGCACCTTCTAAAGACCATTTTGCATCGTCTCATTCTCTTTAAAGTCACTTAAAGCACCTTCTTAACCTCATTTTGCATCGTCTCATTCTCTTTAAAGTCACTTTAAGCACCTTCTAAACACCATTTTGCATCGTCTCATTCTCTTTAAAGTCACTTTAAGCACCTTCTAAACCTCATTTTGCATCGTCTCATTCTCTTTAAAGTCACTTTAAGCACCTTCTAAACACCATTTTGCATCGTCTCATTCTCTTTAAAGTCACTTTAAGCACCTTCTAAAGACCATTTTGCATCGTCTCATTCTCTTTAAAGTCACTTTAAGCACCTTCTAAACACCATTTTGCATCGTCTCATTCTCTTTAAAGTCACTTTAAGCACCTTCTAAACCTCATTTTGGATCGTCTCATTCTCTTTAAAGTCACTTTAAGCACCTTCTAAACACCATTTTGCATAGTCTCATTCTCTTTAAAGTCACTTTAAGCACCTTCTAAACACCATTTTGCATCGTCTCATTCTCTTTAAAGTCACTTTAAGCACCTTCTAAACCTCATTTTGCATCGTCTCATTCTCTTTAAAGTCACTTTAAGCACCTTCTAAACACCATTTTGCATCGTCTCATTCTCTTTAAAGTCACTTTAAGCACCTTCTAAACACCATTTTGCATCGTCTCATTCTCTCTAAAGTCACTTTAAGCACCTTCTAAACCTCATTTTGCATAGTCTCATTCTCTTTAAAGTCACTTTAAGCACCTTCTAAACCTCATTTTGCATCGTCTCATTCTCTTTAAAGTCACTTTAAGCACCTTCTAAACCTCATTTTGCATCGTCTCATTCTCTTTAAAGTCACTTTAAGCACCTTCTAAACACCATTTTGCATCGTCTCATTCTCTTTAAAGTCACTTTAAGCACCTTCTAAACACCATTTTGCATCGTCTCATTCTCTTTAAAGTCACTTTAAGCACCTTCTAAACACCATTTTGCATCGTCTCATTCTCTTTAAATTCACTTTAAGCACCTTCTACACACCATTTTGCATCGTCTCATTCTCTTTAAAGTCACTTTTACTAAACCTCATTTTGCATCGTCTCATTCTCTTTAAAGTCACTTTAAGCACCTTCTAAACCTCATTTTGCATCGTCTCATTACTTACGTCTCACTCTTTAAAGTCTCATTACTTACGTCTCACTCTTTAAAGTCACTTTAAGCACCTTCTAAACCTCATTTTGCATCGTCTCATTCTCTTTAAAGTCACTTTAAGCACCTTCTAAACACCATTTTGCATCGTCTCATTCTCTTTAAAGTCACTTTAAGCACCTTCTAAACCTCATTTTACATCGTCTCATTCTCTTTAAAGTCACTTTAAGCACCTTCTAAACCTCATTTTGCATCGTCTCATTCTCTCTAAAGTCACTTTAAGCACCTTCTAAACACCATTTTGCATCGTCTCATTCTCTTTAAAGTCACTTTAAGCACCTTTAAAACCTCATTTTGCATCGTCTTATTCTCTTTAAAGTCACTTTAAGCACCTTTAAAACCTCATTTTGCATCGTCTCATTCTCTTTAAAGTCACTTTAAGCACCTTCTAAACACCATTTTGCATCGTCTCATTCTCTTTAAAGTCACTTTAAGCACATTCGAAACCTCATTTTGCATCGTCTCATTCTCTTTAAAGTCACTTTAAGCACCTTCTAAACCTCATTTTGCATCGTCTCATTCTCTTTAAAGTCACTTTAAGCACCTTCTATGCCTCATTTTGCATCGTCTCATTCTCTTTAAAGTCACTTTAAGCACCTTCTAAACACCATTTTGCATCATCTCATTCTCTTTAAAGTCACTTTAAGCACCTTCTAAACCTCATTTTGCATCGTCTCATTCTCTTTAAAGTCACTTTAAGCACCTTCTAAACACCATTTTGCATCGTCTCATTCTCATTAAAGTCACTTTAAGCACCTTCTAAACCTCATTTTGGATCGTCTCATTCTCTTTAAAGTCACTTTAAGCACCTTCTAAACACCATTTTGCATCGTCTCATTCTCTTTAAAGTCACTTTAAGCACCTTCTAAACACCATTTTGCATCGTCTCATTCTCTTTAAAGTCACTTTAAGCACCTTCTAAACCTCATTTTGCATCGTCTCATTCTCTTTAAAGTCACTTTAAGCACCTTCTAAACACCATTTTGCATCGTCTCATTCTCTTTAAAGTCACTTTAAGCACCTTCTAAACACCATTTTGCATCGTCTCATTCTCTTTAAAGTCACTTTAAGCACCTTCTAAACCTCATTTTGCATCGTCTCATTCTCTTTAAAGTCACTTTAAGCACCTTCTAAACACCATTTTGCATCGTCTCATTCTCTTTAAAGTCACTTTAAGCACCTTCTAAACACCATTTTGCATCGTCTCATTCTCTTTAAAGTCACTTTAAGCACCTTCTAAACCTCATTTTGGATCGTCTCATTCTCTTTAAAGTCACTTTAAGCACCTTCTAAACACCATTTTGCATCGTCTCATTCTCTTTAAAGTCACTTTAAGCACCTTCTAAACACCATTTTGCATCGTCTCATTCTCTTTAAAGTCACTTTAAGCACCTTCTAAACCTCATTTTGCATCGTCTCATTCTCTTTAAAGTCACTTTAAGCACCTTCTAAACACCATTTTGCATCGTCTCATTCTCTTTAAAGTCACTTTAAGCACCTTCTAAACACCATTTTGCATCGTCTCATTCTCTTTAAAGTCACTTTAAGCACCTTCTAAACCTCATTTTGCATCGTCTCATTCTCTTTAAAGTCACTTTAAGCACCTTCTAAACACCATTTTGCATCGTCTCATTCTCTTTAAAGTCACTTTAAGCACCTTCTAAACCTCATTTTGGATCGTCTCATTCTCTTTAAAGTCACTTTAAGCACCTTCTAAACACCATTTTGCATCGTCTCATTCTCTTTAAAGTCACTTTAAGCACCTTTAAAATATCATTTTGCATCGTCTCATTCTCTTTAAAGTCACTTTAAGCACCTTCTAAAGACCATTTTGCATCGTCTCATTCTCTTTAAAGTCACTTAAAGCACCTTCTTAACCTCATTTTGCATCGTCTCATTCTCTTTAAAGTCACTTTAAGCACCTTCTAAACACCATTTTGCATCGTCTCATTCTCTTTAAAGTCACTTTAAGCACCTTCTAAACCTCATTTTGCATCGTCTCATTCTCTTCAAAGTCACTTTAAGCACCTTCTAAAGACCATTTTGCATCGTCTCATTCTCTTTAAAGTCACTTTAAGCACCTTCTAAACACCATTTTGCATCGTCTCATTCTCTTTAAAGTCACTTTAAGCACCTTCTAAACCTCATTTTGGATCGTCTCATTCTCTTTAAAGTCACTTTAAGCACCTTCTAAACACCATTTTGCATCGTCTCATTCTCTTTAAAGTCACTTTAAGCACCTTCTAAACACCATTTTGCATCGTCTCATTCTCTTTAAAGTCACTTTAAGCACCTTCTAAACCTCATTTTGCATCGTCTCATTCTCTTTAAAGTCACTTTAAGCACCTTCTAAACACCATTTTGCATCGTCTCATTCTCTTTAAAGTCACTTTAAGCACCTTCTAAACACCATTTTGCATCGTCTCATTCTCTTTAAAGTCACTTTAAGCACCTTCTAAAGACCATTTTGCATCGTCTCATTCTCTTTAAAGTCACTTTAAGCACCTTCTAAACACCATTTTGCATCGTCTCATTCTCTTTAAAGTCACTTTAAGCACCTTCTATGCCTCATTTTGCATCGTCTCATTCTCTTTAAATTCACTTTAAGCACCTTCTACACACCATTTTGCATCGTCTCATTCTCTTTAAAGTCACTTTAAGCACCTTCTAAACCTCATTTTGCATCGTCTCATTCTCTTTAAAGTCACTTTAAGCACCTTCTAAACACCATTTTGCATCGTCTCATTCTCTTTAAAGTCACTTTAAGCACCTTCTAAACCTCATTTTGCATCGTCTCATTCTCTTTAAAGTCACTTTAAGCACCTTCTAAACCTCATTTTGCATCGTCTCATTCTCTTTAAAGTCACTTTAAGCACCTTCTAAACCTCATTTTGCATCGTCTCATTCTCTTTAAAGTCACTTTAAGCACCTTCTTAACCTCATTTTGCATCGTCTCATTCTCTTTAAAGTCACTTTAAGCACCTTCTAAACACCATTTTGCATCGTCTCATTCTCTTTAAAGTCACTTTAAGCACCTTCTAAACCTCATTTTGCATCGTCTCATTCTCTTTAAAGTCACTTTAAGCACCTTCTAAACACCATTTTGCATCGTCTCATTCTCTTTAAAGTCACTTTAAGCACCTTCTAAACACCATTTTGCATCGTCTCATTCTCTTTAAAGTCACTTTAAGCACCTTCTAAACACCATTTTGCATCGTCTCATTCTCTTTAAATTCACTTTAAGCACCTTCTACACACCATTTTGCATCGTCTCATTCTCTTTAAAGTCACTTTAAGCACCTTCTAAACACCATTTTGCATCGTCTCATTCTCTTTAAAGTCACTTTAAGCACCTTCTAAACACCATTTTGCATCGTCTCATTCTCTTTAAAGTCACTTTAAGCACCTTCTAAACCTCATTTTGCATCGTCTCATTCTCTTTAAAGTCACTTTAAGCACCTTCTAAACCTCATTTTGCATCGTCTCATTCTCTTTAAAGTCACTTTAAGCACCTTCTAAACCTCATTTTGCATCGTCTCATTCTCTTTAAAGTCACTTTAAGCACCTTCTAAACACCATTTTGCATCGTCTCATTCTCTTTAAAGTCACTTTAAGCACCTTCTTAACCTCATTTTGCATCGTCTCATTCTCTTTAAAGTCACTTTAAGCACCTTCTAAACCTCATCTTGCATCGTCTCATTCTCTTTAAAGTCACTTTAAGCACCTTCTAAACACCATTTTGCATCGTCTCATTCTCTTTAAAGTCACTTTAAGCACCTTCTAAACACCATTTTGCATCGTCTTATTCTCTTTAAAGTCACTTTAAGCACCTTTAAAACCTCGTTTTGCATCGTCTCATTCTCTTTAAAGTCACTTTAAGCACCTTCTAAACACCATTTTGCATCGTCTCATTCTCTTTAAAGTCACTTTAAGCACCTTCTAAACCTCATTTTGCATCGTCTTATTCTCTTTAAAGTCACTTTAAGCACCTTCTAAACACCATTTTGCATCGTCTCATTCTCTTTAAAGTCACTTTAAGCACCTTTAAAATATCATTTTGCATCGTCTCATTCTCTTTAAAGTCACTTTAAGCACCTTCTAAACACCATTTTGCATCGTCTCATTCTCTTTAAAGTCACTTTAAGCACCTTCTAAACACCATTTTGCATCGTCTCATTCTCTTTAAAGTCACTTTAAGCACCTTCTAAACCTCATTTTGCATCGTCTCATTCTCTTTAAAGTCACTTTAAGCACCTTCTAAACACCATTTTGCATCGTCTCATTCTCTTTAAAGTCACTTTAAGCACCTTCTAAACCTCATTTTGCATCGTCTTATTCTCTTTAAAGTCACTTTAAGCACCTTTAAAACCTCATTTTGCATCGTCTCATTCTCTTTAAAGTCACTTTAAGCACCTTCTAAACACCATTTTGCATCGTCTCATTCTCTTTAAAGTCACTTTAAGCACCTTCGAAACCTCATTTTGCATCGTCTCATTCTCTTTAAAGTCACTTTAAGCACCTTCTAAACACCATTTTGCATCATCTCATTCTCTTTAAAGTCACTTTAAGCACCTTCTAAACACCATTTTGCATCGTCTCATTCTCTTTGAAGTCACTTTAAGCACCTTCTAAACCTCATTTTGCATCGTCTCATTCTCTTTAAAGTCACTTTAAGCACCTTCTTAACACCATTTTGCATCGTCTCATTCTCTTTAAAGTCACTTTAAGCACCTTTAAAACCTTATTTTGCATCGTCTCATTCTCTTTAAAGTCACTTTAAGCACCTTCTAAATACCATTTTGCATCGTCTCATTCTCTTTAAAGTCACTTTAAGCACCTTTAAAACCTCATTTTGCATCGTCTCATTCTCTTTAAAGTCACTTTAAGCACCTTCTAAACCTCATTTTGCATCGTCTCATTCTCTTTAAAGTCACTTTAAGCACCTTTTAAACACCATTTTGCATCGTCTCATTCTCTTTAAAGTCACTTTAAGCACCTTCTAAACACCATTTTGCATCGTCTCATTCTCTTTAAAGTCACTTTAAGCACCTTCTAAACACCATTTTGCATCGTCTCATTCTCTTTAAAGTCACTTTAAGCACCTTCTAAACACCATTTTGCATCGTCTTATTCTCTTTAAAGTCACTTTAAGCACCTTCTAAACACCATTTTGCATCGTCTCATTCTCTTTAAAGTCACTTTAAGCACCTTCTAAACACCATTTTGCATCGTCTCATTCTCTTTAAAGTCACTTTAAGCACCTTCTAAACCTCATTTTACATCGTCTCATTCTCTTTAAAGTCACTTTAAGCACCTTCTAAACACCATTTTGCATCGTCTCATTCTCTTTAAAGTCACTTTAAGCACCTTCTAAACACCATTTTGCATCGTCTCATTCTCTTTAAAGGCACTTTAAGCACCTTCTAAACCTCATTTTGCATCGTCTCATTCTCTTTAAAGTCACTTTAAGCACCTTCTAAACCTCATTTTGCATCATCTCATTCTCTTTAAAGTCACTTTAAGCACCTTCTAAACCTCATTTTGCATCGTCTTATTCTCTTTAAAGTCACTTTAAGCACCTTCAAAACACCATTTTGCATCGTCTCATTCTCTTTAAAGTCACTTTAAACACCTTCTAAACCTCATTTTGCATCGTCTCATTCTCTTTAAAGTCACTTAAAGCACCTTCTAAACCTCATTTTGCATCGTCTCATTCTCTTTAAAGTCACTTTAAGCACCTTCTAAACACCATTTTGCATCGTCTCATTCTCTTTAAAGTCACTTTAAGCACCTTCTAAACCTCATTTTGCATCGTCTCATTCTCTTTAAAGTCACTTTAAGCACCTTCTAAACCTCATTTTGCATCATCTCATTCTCTTTAAAGTCACTTAAAGCACCTTCTTACCCTCATTTTGCATCGACTCATTCTCTTTAAAGTCACTTTAAGCACCTTCTAAACACCATTTTGCACCGTCTCATTCTCTTTAAAGTCACTTTAAGCACCTTCTAAACCTCATTTTGCATCATCTCATTCTCTTTAAAGTCACTTTAAGCACCTTCTAAACACCATTTTGCATCGTCTCATTCTCTTTAAAGTCACTTTAAGCACCTTCTAAACACCATTTTGCATCGTCTCATTCTCTTTAAAGTCACTTTAAGCACCTTCTAAACCTCATTTTGCATCGTCTCATTCTCTTTAAAGTCACTTTAAGCACCTTCTAAACACCATTTTGCATCGTCTCATTCTCTTTAAAGTCACTTAAAGCACCTTCTTAACCTAATTTTGCATCGTCTCATTCTCTTTAAAGTCACTTTAAGCACCTTCTAAACACCATTTTGCATCGTCTCATTCTCTTTAAAGTCACTTTAAGCACCTTCTAAACCTCATTTTGCATCGTCTCATTCTCTTTAAAGGCACTTTAAGCACCTTCTAAACACCATTTTGCATCGTCTCATTCTCTTTAAGGTCACTTTAAGCACCTTCTTAACCTCATTTTGCATCGTCTCATTCTCTTTAAAGTCACTTTAAGCACCTTCTAAACACCATTTTGCATCGTCTCATTCTCTTTAAAGTCACTTTAAGCACCTTCTAAACACCATTTTGCATCGTCTCATTCTCTTTAAAGTCACTTTAAGCACCTCCTAAACCTCATTTTGCATCGTCTCATTCTCTTTAAAGTCACTTTAAGCACCTTCTTAACCTCATTTTGCATCGTCTCATTCTCTTTAAAGTCACTTTAAGCACCTTCTAAACACCATTTTGCATCGTCTCATTCTCTTTAAAGTCACTTTAAGCACCTTCTAAACACCATTTTGCATCGTCTCATTCTCTTTAAAGTCACTTTAAGCACCTTCTTAACCTCATTTTGCATCGTCTCATTCTCTTTAAAGTCACTTTAAGCACTTTCTAAACACCATTTTGCATCGTCTCATTCTCTTTAAAGTCACTTTAAGCACCTTCTAAACACCATTTTGCATCGTCTCATTCTCTTTAAAGTCACTTTAAGCACCTCCTAAACCTCATTTTGCATCGTCTCATTCTCTTTAAAGTCACTTTAAGCACCTTCTTACCATCATTTTGCATCGACTCATTCTCTTTAAAGTCACTTTAAGCACATTCTAAACACCATTTTGCACCGTCTCATTCTCTTTAAAGTCACTTTAAGCACCTTCTAAACACCATTTTGCATCGTCTCATTCTCTTTAAAGTCACTTTAAGCACCTTCTTAACCTCATTATGCATCGTCTCATTCTCTTTAAAGTCACTTTAAGCACCTTCTAAACCTCATTTTGCATCGTCTCATTCTCTTTAAAGTCACTTTAAGCACCTTCTAAACCTCATTTTGCATCGTCTCATTCTCTTTAAAGTCTCTTAAAGCACCTTCTTAACCTCATTTTAAATCGTCTCATTCTCTTTAAAGTCACTTTAAGCACCTTCTAAACACCATTTTGCATCGTCTCATTCTCTTTAAAGTCACTTTAAGCACCTTCTAAACACCATTTTGCATCGTCTCATTCTCTTTAAAGTCACTTTAAGCACCTTCTAAACACCATTTTGCATCGTCTCATTCTCTTTAAAGTCACTTTAAGCACCTTCTAAACACCATTTTGCATCGTCTCATTCTCTTTAAAGTCACTTTAAGCACCTTCTAAACCTCATTTTGCATCGTCTCATTCTCTTTAAAGTCACTTAAAGCACCTTCTAAACCTCATTTTGCATCGTCTCATTCTCTTTAAAGTCACTTTAAGCACCTTCTTAACCTCATTTTGCATCGTCTCATTCTCTTTAAAGTCACTTTAAGCACCTTCTAAACACCATTTTGCATCGTCTCATTCTCTTTAAAGTCACTTTAAGCACCTTCTTAACCTCATTTTGCATCGTCTCATTCTCTTTAAAGTCACTTTAAGCACCTTTAAAACCTCATTTTGCATCGTCTCATTCTCTTTAAAGTCACTTTAAGCACCTTCTAAACCTCATTTTGCATCGTCTCATTCTCTTTAAAGTCACTTTAAGCACCTTCTTAACCTCATTTTGCATCGTCTCATTCTCTTTAAAGTCACTTTAAGCACCTTCTTAACCTCATTTTGCATCGTCTCATTCTCTTTAAAGTCACTTTAAGCACCTTCTAAACACCATTTTGCATCGTCTCATTCTCTTTAAAGTCACTTTAAGCACCTTCTAAACACCATTTTGCATCGTCTCATTCTCTTTAAAGTCACTTTAAGCACCTTCTTAACACCATTTTGCATCGTCTCATTCTCTTTAAAGTCACTTTAAGCACCTTCTAAACCTCATTTTGCATCGTCTCATTCTCTTTAAAGTCACTTTAAGCACCTTCTAAACACCATTTTGCTTCGTCTCATTCTCTTTAAAGTCACTTTAAGTACCTTCTAAACCTCATTTTGCATCGTCTAATTCTCTTTAAAGTCACTTTAAGCACCTTCTTAACCTCATTTTGCATCGTCTCATTCTCTTTAAAGTCACTTTAAGCACCTTCTAAACTCCATTTTGCATCGTCTAATTCTCTTTAAAGTCACTTTAAGCACCTTCTTAACCTCATTTTGCATCGTCTCATTCTCTTTAAAGTCACTTTAAGCACCTTCTAAACCTCATTTTGCATCGTCTCATTCTCTTTAAAGTCACTTTAAGCACCTTCTAAACCTCATTTTGCATCGTCTCATTCTCTTTAAAGTCACTTAAAGCACCTTCTAAAACTCATTTTGCATCGTCTCATTCTCTTTAAAGTCACTTTAAGCACCTTCTAAACCTCATTTTGCATCGTCTCATTCTCTTTAAAGTCACTTTAAGCACCTTCTAAACCTCATTTTGCATCGTCTCATTCTCTTTAAAGTCACTTAAAGCACCTTCTAAAACTCATTTTGCATTGCCTCATTCTCTTTAAAGTCACTAAAAGCACCTTCTTAACCTCATTTTGCATCGTTTCATTCTCTTTAAAGTCACTTTAAGCACCTTCTAAACACCATTTTGCATCGTCTAATTCTCTTTAAAGTCACTTTAAGCACCTTCTTAACCTCATTTTGCATCGTCTCATTCTCTTTAAAGTCACTTTAAGCACCTTCTAAACACCATTTTGCATCGTCTCATTCTCTTTAAAGTCACTTTAAGCACCTTCTAAACACCATTTTGCATCGTCTCATTCTCTTTAAAGTCACTTAAAGCACCTTCTTAACCTCATTTTGCATCGTCTCATTCTCTTTAAAGTCACTTTAAGCACCTTCTAAACACCATTTTGCATCGTCTCATTCTCTTTAAAGTCACTTTAAGCACCTTCTAAACCTCATTTTGCATCGTCTCATTCTCTTTAAAGTCACTTTAAGCACCTTCTAAACCTCATTTTGCATCGTCTCATTCTCTTTAAAGTCACTTTAAGCACCTTCTTAACCTCATTTTGCATCGTCTCATTCTCTTTAAAGTCACTTTAAGCACCTTCTAAACCTCATTTTGCATCGTCTCGTTCTCTTTAAAGTCACTTTAAGCACCTTCTAAACCTCATTTTGCATCGTCTCATTCTCTTTAAAGTCACTTAAAGCACCTTCTTAACCTCATTTTGCATCGTCTCATTCTCTTTAAAGTCACTTTAAGCACCTTCTAAACACCATTTTGCTTCGTCTCATTCTCTTTAAAGTCACTTAAAGCACCTTCTAAACACCATTTTGCATCGTCTCATTCTCTTTAAAGTCACTTTAAGCACCTTCTAAACCTCATTTTGCATCGTCTCATTCTCTTTAAAGTCACTTTAAGCACCTTCTAAACACCATTTTGCATAGTCTCATTCTCTTTAAAGTCACTTTAAGCACCTTCTAAACCTCATTTTGCATCGTCTCATTCTCTTTAAAGTCACTTTAAGCACCTTCTTAACCTCATTTTGCATCGTCTCAAACTCTTTAAAGTCACTTTAAGCACCTTCTAAACATCATTTTGCATCGTCTCATTCTCTTTAAAGTCACTTTAAGCACCTTCTAAACACCATTTTGCATCGTCTCATTCTCTTTAAAGTCACTTTAAGCACCTTCTAAACCTCATTTTGCATCGTCTCATTCTCTTTAAAGTCACTTTAAGCACCTTCTAAACCTCATTTTGCATCGTCTCATTCTCTTTAAAGTCACTTTAAACACCTTCTAAACACCATTTTGCATCGTCTCATTCTCTTTAAAGTCACTTTAAGCACCTTCTAAACCTCATTTTGCATCGTCTCATTCTCTTTAAAGTCACTTAAAGCACCTTCTTAACCTCATTTTGCATCGTCTCATTCTCTTTAAAGTCACTTTAAGCACCTTCTAAACCTCATTTTGCATCGTCTCATTCTCTTTAAAGTCACTTCAAGCACCTTCTAAACCTCATTTTGCATCGTCTCATTCTCTTTAAAGTCACTTTAAGCACCTTCTAAACACCATTTTGCATCGTCTCATTCTCTTTAAAGTCACTTTAAGCACCTTCTCAACCTCATTTTGCATCGTCTCATTCTCTTTAAAGTCACTTTAAGCACCTTCTAAACACCATTTTGCATCGTCTCATTCTCTTTAAAGTCACTTTAAGCACCTTCTTAACCACATTTTGCATCGTCTCATTCTCTTTAAAGTCACTTTAAGCACCTTCTAAACACCATTTTGCATCGTCTCATTCTCTTTAAAGTCACTTTAAGCACCTTCTAAACATCATTTTGCATCGTCTCATTCTCTTTAAAGTCACTTTAAGCACCTTCTAAACACCATTTTGCATCGTCTCATTCTCTTTAAAGTCACTTTAAGCACCTTCTAAACACCATTTTGCATCGTCTCATTCTCTTTAAAGTCACTTTAAGCACCTTCTTAACACCATTTTGCATCGTCTCATTCTCTTTAAAGTCACTTTAAGCACCTTCTAAACACCATTTTGCATCGTCTCATTCTCTTTAAAGTCACTTTAAGCACCTTCTAAACACCATTTTGCATCGTCTCATTCTCTTTAAAGTCACTTTAAGCACCTTCTAAACACCGTTTTGCATCGTCTCATTCTCTCTAAAGTCACTTTAAGCACCTTCTAAACACCTTCATCGTCTCATTCTCTTTAAAGTCACTTTAAGCACCTTCTAAACCTCATTTTGCATCGTCTCATTCTCTCTAAAGTCACTTAAAGCACCTTCTAAACACCATTTTGCATCGTCTCATTCTCTTTAAAGTCACTTTAAGCACCTTCTTAACCTCATTTTGCATCGTCTCATTCTCTTTAAAGTCACTTTGAGCACCTTCTAAACACCATTTTGCATCGTCTCATTCTCTTTAAAGTCACTTTAAGCACCTTCTAAACCTCATTTTGCATCGTCTCATTCTCTTTAAAGTCACTTTAAGCACCTTCTAAACACCATTTTGCATCGTCTCATTCTCTTTAAAGTCACTTTAAGCACCTTCTAAACCTCATTTTGCATCGTCTCATTCTCTTTAAAGTCACTTTAAGCACCTTCTAAACACCATTTTGCTTCGTCTCATTCTCTTTAAAGTCACTTTAAGCACCTTCTAAACCTCATTTTGCATCGTCTAATTCTCTTTAAAGTCACTTTAAGCACCTTCTTAACCTCATTTTGCATCGTCTCATTCTCTTTAAAGTCACTTTAAGCACCTTCTAAACTCCATTTTGCATCGTCTAATTCTCTTTAAAGTCACTTTAAGCACCTTCTTAACCTCATTTTGCATCGTCTCATTCTCTTTAAAGTCACTTTAAGCACCTTCTAAACACCATTTTGCATCGTCTCATTCTCTTTAAAGTCACTTTAAGCACCTTCTAAACCTCATTTTGCATCGTCTCATTCTCTTTAAAGTCACTTTAAGCACCTTCTAAACCTCATTTTGCATCGTCTCATTCTCTTTAAAGTCACTTAAAGCACCTTCTAAAACTCATTTTGCATCGTCTCATTCTCTTTAAAGTCACTAAAAGCACCTTCTTAACCTCATTTTGCATCGTTTCATTCTCTTTAAAGTCACTTTAAGCACCTTCTAAACACCATTTTGCATCGTCTAATTCTCTTTAAAGTCACTTTAAGCACCTTCTTAACCTCATTTTGCATCGTCTCATTCTCTTTAAAGTCACTTTAAGCACCTTCTAAACACCATTTTGCATCGTCTCATTCTCTTTAAAGTCACTTTAAGCACCTTCTAAACACCATTTTGCATCGTCTCATTCTCTTTAAAGTCACTTTAAGCACCTTCTAAACACCATTTTGCATCGTCTCATTCTTTTTAAAGTCACTTTAAGCACCTTCTAAACACCATTTTGCATCGTCTCATTCTCTTTAAAGTCACTTTAAGCACCTTCTAAACCTCATTTTGCATCGTCTCATTCTCTTTAAAGTCACTTAAAGCACCTTCTTAACCTCATTTTGCATCGTCTCATTCTCTTTAAAGTCACTTTAAGCACCTTCTAAACCTCATTTTGCATCGTCTCATTCTCTTTAAAGTCACTTTAAGCACCTTCTTAACCTCATTTTGCATCGTCTCAAACTCTTTAAAGTCACTTTAAGCACCTTCTAAACATCATTTTGCATCGTCTCATTCTCTTTAAAGTCACTTTAAGCACCTTCTAAACACCATTTTGCATCGTCTCATTCTCTTTAAAGTCACTTTAAGCACCTTCTAAACCTCATTTTGCATCGTCTCATTCTCTTTAAAGTCACTTTAAGCACCTTCTAAACCTCATTTTGCATCGTCTCATTCTCTTTAAAGTCACTTTAAGCACCTTCTAAACACCATTTTGCATCGTCTCATTCTCTTTAAAGTCACTTTAAGCACCTTCTAAACCTCATTTTGCATCGTCTCATTCTCTTTAAAGTCACTTAAAGCACCTTCTTAACCTCATTTTGCATCGTCTCATTCTCTTTAAAGTCACTTTAAGCACCTTCTAAACCTCATTTTGCATCGTCTCATTCTCTTTAAAGTCACTTCAAGCACCTTCTAAACCTCATTTTGCATCGTCTCATTCTCTTTAAAGTCACTTTAAGCACCTTCTAAACACCATTTTGCATCGTCTCATTCTCTTTAAAGTCACTTTAAGCACCTTCTTAACCTCATTTTGCATCGTCTCATTCTCTTTAAAGTCACTTTAAGCACCTTCTAAACACCATTTTGCATCGTCTCATTCTCTTTAAAGTCACTTTAAGCACCTTCTTAACCACATTTTGCATCGTCTCATTCTCTTTAAAGTCACTTTAAGCACCTTCTAAACACCATTTTGCATCGTCTCATTCTCTTTAAAGTCACTTTAAGCACCTTCTAAACATCATTTTGCATCGTCTCATTCTCTTTAAAGTCACTTTAAGCACCTTCTAAACACCATTTTGCATCGTCTCATTCTCTTTAAAGTCACTTTAAGCACCTTCTAAACACCATTTTGCATCGTCTCATTCTCTTTAAAGTCACTTTAAGCACCTTCTTAACACCATTTTGCATCGTCTCATTCTCTTTAAAGTCACTTTAAGCACCTTCTAAACACCATTTTGCATCGTCTCATTCTCTTTAAAGTCACTTTAAGCACCTTCTAAACACCATTTTGCATCGTCTCATTCTCTTTAAAGTCACTTTAAGCACCTTCTAAACACCGTTTTGCATCGTCTCATTCTCTCTAAAGTCACTTTAAGCACCTTCTAAACACCATTTTGCATCGTCTCATTCTCTTTAAAGTCACTTTAAGCACCTTCTAAACCTCATTTTGCATCGTCTCATTCTTTTTAAAGTCACTTTAAGCACCTTCTTAACCTCATTTTGCATCGTCTCATTCTCTTTAAAGTCACTTTAAGCACCTTCTTAACCTCATTTTGCATCGTCTCATTCTCTTTAAAGTCGCTTTAAGCACCTTCTAAACACCATTTTGCATCGTCTCATTCTCTTTAAAGTCACTTTAAGCACCTTCTAAACCTCATTTTGCTTCGTCTCATTCTCTTTAAAGTCACTTTAAGCACCTTCTAAACACCATTTTGCATCGTCTCATTCTCTTTAAAGTCACTTTAAGCACCTTCTAAACACCATTTTGCATCGTCTCATTCTCTTTAAAGTCACTTTAAGCACCTTCTAAACACCATTTTGCATCGTCTCATTCTCTTTAAAGTCACTTTAAGCACCTTCTAAACACCATTTTGCATCGTCTCATTCTCTTTAAAGTCACTTTAAGCACCTTCTAAACACCGTTTTGCATCGTCTCATTCTCTCTAAAGTCACTTTAAGCACCTTCTAAACACCATTTTGCATCGTCTCATTCTCTTTAAAGTCACTTTAAGCACCTTCTAAACACCATTTTGCATCGTCTCATTCTCTTTAAAGTCACTTTAAGCACCTTCTAAACACCATTTTGCATCGTCTCATTCTCTCTAAAGTCACTTAAAGCACCTTCTAAACACCATTTTGCATCGTCTCATTCTCTTTAAAGTCACTTTAAGCACCTTCTTAACCTCATTTTGCATCGACTCATTCTCTTTAAAGTCACTTTGAGCACCTTCTAAACACCATTTTGCATCGTCTCATTCTCTTTAAAGTCACTTTAAGCACCTTCTAAACACCATTTTGCATCGTCTCATTCTCTTTAAAGTCACTTTAAGCACCTTCTAAACCTCATTTTGCATCGTCTCATTCTCTTTAAAGTCACTTTAAGCACCTTCTAAACACCATTTTGCATCGTCTCATTCTCTTTAAAGTCACTTTAAGCACCTTCTAAACCTCATTTTGCATCGTCTCATTCTTTTTAAAGTCACTTTAAGCACCTTCTTAACCTCATTTTGCATCGTCTCATTCTCTTTAAAGTCACTTTAAGCACCTTCTTAACCTCATTTTGCATCGTCTCATTCTCTTTAAAGTCGCTTTAAGCACCTTCTAAACACCATTTTGCATCGTCTCATTCTCTTTAAAGTCACTTTAAGCACCTTCTAAACCTCATTTTGCATCGTCTCATTCTCTTTAAAGTCACTTTAAGCACCTTCTAAACACCATTTTGCATCGTCTCATTCTCTTTAAAGTCACTTTAAGCACCTTCTAAACCTCATTTTGCATCGTCTCATTCTCTTTAAAGTCACTTTAAGCACCTTCTAAACACCATTTTGCATCGTCTCATTCTCTTTAAAGTCACTTTAAGCACCTTCTAAACACCATTTTGCATCGTCTCATTCTCTTTAAAGTCACTTTAAGCACCTTCTAAACACCATTTTGCATCGTCTCATTCTCTTTAAAGACACTTTAAGCACCTTCTAAACCTCATTTTGCATCGTCTCATTCTCTTTAAAGTCACTGAAAGCACCTTCTAAACACCATTTTGCATCGTCTCATTCTCTTTAAAGTCACTTTAAGCACCTTCTAAACCTCATTTTGCATCGTCTCATTCTCTTTAAAGTCACTTTAAGCACCTTCTAAACCTCATTTTGCATCGTCTCATTCTCTTTAAAGTCACTTTAAGCACCTTCTAAACACCATTTTGCATCGTCTCATTCTCTTTAAAGTCACTTTAAGCACCTTCTAAACACCATCTTGCATCGTCTCATTCTCTTTAAAGTCACTTAAAGCACCTTCTAAACACTATTTTGCATCGTCTCATTCTCTTTAAAGTCACTTTAAGCACCTTCTTAACCTCATTTTGCATCGTCTCATTCTCTTTAAAGTCACTTTAAGCACCTTCTAAACACCATTTTGCATCGTCTCATTCTCTTTAAAGTCACTTTAAGCACCTGCTAAACCTCATTTTGCATCGTCTCATTCTCTTTAAAGTCACTTTAAGCACCTTCTAAACACCATTTTGCATCGTCTCATTCTCTTTAAAGTCACTTTAAGCACCTTCTAAACCTCATTTTGCATCGTCTCATTCTCTTTAAAGTCACCATAAGCACCTTCTAAACACCATTTTGCATCGTCTCATTCTCTTAAAAGTCACTTTAAGCACCTTCTAAAGACCATTTTGCATCGTCTCATTCTCTTTAAAGTCACTTTAAGCACCTTCTAAACCTCATTTTGCATCGTCTCATTCTCTTTAAAGTCACTTTAAGCACCTTCTAAAGACCATTTTGCATCGTCTCATTCTCTTTAAAGTCACTTTAAGCACCTTCTAAACCTCATTTTGCATCGTCTCATTCTCTTTAAAGTCACTTTAAGCACCTTCTTAACCTCATTTTGCATCGTCTCATTCTCTTTAAAGTCACTTTAAGCACCTTCTAAACCTCATTGTGCATCGTCTCATTCTCTTTAAAGTCACTTTAAGCACCTTCTAAACACCGTTTTGCATCGTCTCATTCTCTCTAAAGTCACTTTAAGCACCTTCTAAACACCATTTTGCATCGTCTCATTCTCTTTAAAGTCACTTTAAGCACCTTCTAAACACCATTTTGCATCGTCTCATTCTCTTTAAAGTCACTTTAAGCACCTTCTAAACACCATTTTGCATCGTCTCATTCTCTTTAAAGTCACTTTAAGCACCTTCTAAACCTCATTTTACATCGTCTCATTCTCTTTAAAGTCACTTTAAGCACCTTCTAAACACCATTTTGCATCGTCTCATTCTCTTTAATGTCACTTTAAGCACCTTCTAAACACCATTTTGCATCGTCTCATTCTCTTTAAAGTCACTTTAAGCACCTCCTAAACCTCATTTTGCATCGTCTCATTCTCTTTAAAGTCACTTTAAGCACCTTTTAAACACCATTTTGCATCGTCTCATTCTCTTTAAAGTCACTTTAAGCACCTTCTAAACACCATTTTGCATCGTCTCATTCTCTTTAAAGTCACTTTAAGCACCTTCTAAACACCATTTTGCATCGTCTCATTCTCTTTAAAGTCACTTTAAGCACCTTCTAAACACCATTTTGCATCGTCTTATTCTCTTTAAAGTCACTTTAAGCACCTTCTAAACACCATTTTGCATCGTCTCATTCTCTTTAAAGTCACTTTAAGCACCTTCTAAACACCATTTTGCATCGTCTCATTCTCTTTAAAGTCACTTTAAGCACTTTCTAAACCTCATTTTACATCGTCTCATTCTCTTTAAAGTCACTTTAAGCACCTTCTAAACACCATTTTGCATCGTCTCATTCTCTTTAAAGTCACTTTAAGCACCTTCTAAACACCATTTTGCATCGTCTCATTCTCTTTAAAGGCACTTTAAGCACCTTCTAAACCTCATTTTGCATCGTCTCATTCTCTTTAAAGTCACTTTAAGCACCTTCTAAACCTCATTTTGCATCATCTCATTCTCTTTAAAGTCACTTTAAGCACCTTCTAAACCTCATTTTGCATCGTCTCTTTAAAGTCACTTTAAGCACCTTCTAAACACCATTTTGCATCGTCTCATTCTCTTTAAAGTCACTTTAAGCACCTTCTAAACCTCATTTTGCATCGTCTCATTCTCTTTAAAGTCACTTAAAGCACCTTCTAAACCTCATTTTGCATCGTCTCATTCTCTTTAAAGTCACTTTAAGCACCTTCTAAACACCATTTTGCATCGTCTCATTCTCTTTAAAGTCACTTTAAGCACCTTCTAAACCTCATTTTGCATCGTCTCATTCTCTTTAAAGTCACTTAAAGCACCTTCTTACCCTCATTTTGCATCGACTCATTCTCTTTAAAGTCACTTTAAGCACCTTCTAAACACCATTTTGCACCGTCTCATTCTCTTTAAAGTCACTTTAAGCACCTTCTAAACCTCATTTTGCATCATCTCATCTTATTATAAAAAATCCTTAACGTAACGCTCCAATGCTGATGCTCCAATGATGATGCTCCTACTTGGATAATCTGATGCACTAAAATCGATGCAAAACCTTATTTTTGTACGAAATCAGCGAAACCCTCATCCCATTGCATTGCATTGATCGCCATAGCAATCAGCTTCCTTGGGGAAAAATTGAAGGATCGCTATAGCAACCACAGTTATCCTGGGGAAACCTGCTCGATTGGAGAAAAGTGAAAACGGGTTTTCCAAAACGGTTCTAAATTTTGTAAAATGCCGTTTCCGGGCAATATGTGTTCGATTGATTAGACATATCAAGGAACTACCGGATTGATAATGAATTGTTCAACATGGTTGCAAAACAAAAGCACCAACCGTGTTCGATATGCTTAGCTCGATTGATTCACTTTTGCTGTGTATTTTGGGATACCGGAAAAGCACGAACAATTCTTCGAAAGGTTCAAACACAAAACGAAAAAAAAAACACTCGAAAACAACCACATATGACACAGTTTTTGACACTAAACGCTATCACCGAAACAAAAGCACAATCACAAAAAAAACCTTTTACAAAAACGCACTACATGTCAATTCCTAAAGGGCAAATTTCTGATCAGTCTCACACATGAAACTACACACACGCGCCTCTAAGAAACACAATTATAAAATTTCTTAAACAATCCACAGCAAATTTTGCAGAACCTGGAGCGTTAACTCAAAGAGTTTTCGTCTGTCTGCCTACAGAGCCTAACGTCGATGTTTCTCTGCACTTTGTACTCGCTTGAGTAAAACGAAAGGATACTTGGATAGCGAAATTCATAAAACGAAAACTCGGAAAGGTAGTGTTTGAAAAGATTGATAAGTGAGATATTTTCAGGACGATGTCTTCAATTGAACAAAGTGATGAACTTAAAATGATGCAAAACCTCAACTTTGTATGGAAACTCACTGAACACTAATCCTATAGCATTGTATTTTGAAATTTGACGGTTTTTAAATTGAAATGGTGAAAAGAGCACAATTGCCCAGCTCCAGTCACGAGAATTTTAAATCGCGATCAATTGAACAGGCGTTCCACAATGGCCTGGAACTTCACACGAACCAACGAAAGAAAGAAGGTATTAGGTAGGCACTTTGAACCAAACATATTTTTTTAATTAGGTTGGTTTGTTAAGCGACAGTGGGACAACCATTCAGTCCCTATGGCTTGATTAGTACCATTTTATTAAAAACGTGATTCAGAAAATCACAGGAGAACATCATATTTCTCGAATAACCGGGATTTGGATTTGGCCTCTCACAGTTTGATACAGGTACAATCTTCTAACTGAGTTGAAGCTTTGATAAACTCAATTTACCACAATTTTACTAGATTGTAATGCAAATTCATTAATCAACATGGGGCCCGTGTAACCGGGCCGTTATACCTAGTTCTCTTTAAAGTCACTTTAAGCACCTTCTAAACACCATTTTGCATCGTCTCATTCTCTTTAAAGTCACTTTAAGCACCTTCTAAACACCATTTTGCATCGTCTCATTCTCTTTAAAGTCACTTTAAGCACCTTCTAAACCTCATTTTGCATCGTCTCATTCTCTTTAAAGTCACTTTAAGCACCTTCTAAACACCATTTTGCATCGTCTCATTCTCTTTAAAGTCACTTAAAGCACCTTCTTAACCTAATTTTGCATCGTCTCATTCTCTTTAAAGTCACTTTAAGCAACTTCTAAACACCATTTTGCATCGTCTCATTCTCTTTAAAGTCACTTTAAGCACCTTCTAAACCTCATTTTGCATCGTCTCATTCTCTTTAAAGGCACTTTAAGCACCTTCTAAACACCATTTTGCATCGTCTCATTCTCTTTAAGGTCACTTTAAGCACCTTCTTAACCTCATTTTGCATCGTCTCATTCTCTTTAAAGTCACTTTAAGCACCTTCTAAACACCATTTTGCATCGTCTCATTCTCTTTAAAGTCACTTTAAGCACCTTCTAAACACCATTTTGCATCGTCTCATTCTCTTTAAAGTCACTTTAAGCACCTCCTAAACCTCATTTTGCATCGTCTCATTCTCTTTAAAGTCACTTTAAGCACCTTCTTAACCTCATTTTGCATCGTCTCATTCTCTTTAAAGTCACTTTAAGCACCTTCTAAACACCATTTTGCATCGTCTCATTCTCTTTAAAGTCACTTTAAGCACCTTCTAAACACCATTTTGCATCGTCTCATTCTCTTTAAAGTCACTTTAAGCACCTTCTTAACCTCATTTTGCATCGTCTCATTCTCTTTAAAGTCACTTTAAGCACCTTCTAAACACCATTTTGCATCGTCTCATTCTCTTTAAAGTCACTTTAAGCACCTTCTAAACACCATTTTGCATCGTCTCATTCTCTTTAAAGTCACTTTAAGCACCTCCTAAACCTCATTTTGCATCGTCTCATTCTCTTTAAAGTCACTTTAAGCACCTTCTTACCCTCATTTTGCATCGACTCATTCTCTTTAAAGTCACTTTAAGCACATTCTAAACACCATTTTGCACCGTCTCATTCTCTTTAAAGTCACTTTAAGCACCTTCTAAACACCATTTTGCATCGTCTCATTCTCTTTAAAGTCACTTTAAGCACCTTCTTAACCTCATTTTGCATCGTCTCATTCTCTTTAAAGTCACTTTAAGCACCTTCTAAACCTCATTTTGCATCGTCTCATTCTCTTTAAAGTCACTTTAAGCACCTTCTAAACCTCATTTTGCATCGTCTCATTCTCTTTAAAGTCACTTAAAGCACCTTCTTAACCTCATTTTAAATCGTCTCATTCTCTTTAAAGTCACTTTAAGCACCTTCTAAACACCATTTTGCATCGTCTCATTCTCTTTAAAGTCACTTTAAGCACCTTCTAAACACCATTTTGCATCGTCTCATTCTCTTTAAAGTCACTTTAAGCACCTTCTAAACACCATTTTGCATCGTCTCATTCTCTTTAAAGTCACTTTAAGCACCTTCTAAACACCATTTTGCATCGTCTCATTCTCTTTAAAGTCACTTTAAGCACCTTCTAAACACCATTTTGCATCGTCTCATTCTCTTTAAAGTCACTTTAAGCACCTTCTAAACCTCATTTTGCATCGTCTCATTCTCTTTAAAGTCACTTAAAGCACCTTCTAAACCTCATTTTGCATCGTCTCATTCTCTTTAAAGTCACTTTAAGCACCTTCTTAACCTCATTTTGCATCGTCTCATTCTCTTTAAAGTCACTTTAAGCACCTTCTAAACACCATTTTGCATCGTCTCATTCTCTTTAAAGTCACTTTAAGCACCTTCTTAACCTCATTTTGCATCGTCTCATTCTCTTTAAAGCCACTTTAAGCACCTTTAAAACCTCATTTTGCATCGTCTCATTCTCTTTAAAGTCACTTTAAGCACCTTCTAAACCTCATTTTGCATCGTCTCATTCTCTTTAAAGTCACTTAAAGCACCTTCTTAACCTCATTTTGCATCGTCTCATTCTCTTTAAAGTCACTTTAAGCACCTTCTAAACACCATTTTGCATCGTCTCATTCTCTTTAAAGTCACTTTAAGCACCTTCTAAACACCATTTTGCATCGTCTCATTCTCTTTAAAGTCACTTTAAGCACCTTCTAAACACCATTTTGCATCGTCTCATTCTCTTTAAAGTCACTTTAAGCACCTTCTTAACACCATTTTGCATCGTCTCATTCTCTTTAAAGTCACTTTAAGCACCTTCTAAACCTCATTTTGCATCGTCTCATTCTCTTTAAAGTCACCTTAAGCACCTTCTAAACACCATTTTGCATCGTCTCATTCTCTTTAAAGTCACTTTAAGCACCTTCTAAACCTCATTTTGCATCGTCTCATTCTCTTTAAAGTCACTTTAAGCACCTTCTAAACACCATTTTGCTTCGTCTCATTCTCTTTAAAGTCACTTTAAGCACCTTCTAAACCTCATTTTGCATCGTCTAATTCTCTTTAAAGTCACTTTAAGCACCTTCTTAACCTCATTTTGCATCGTCTCATTCTCTTTAAAGTCACTTTAAGCACCTTCTAAACACCATTTTGCATCGTCTAATTCTCTTTAAAGTCACTTTAAGCACCTTCTTAACCTCATTTTGCATCGTCTCATTCTCTTTAAAGTCACTTTAAGCACCTTCTAAACACCATTTTGCATCGTCTCATTCTCTTTAAAGTCACTTTAAGCACCTTCTAAACCTCATTTTGCATCGTCTCATTCTCTTTAAAGTCACTTTAAGCACCTTCTAAACCTCATTTTGCATCGTCTCATTCTCTTTAAAGTCACTTAAAGCACCTTCTAAAACTCATTTTGCATCGTAAGCACCTTCTAAACACCATTTTGCATCGTCTAATTCTCTTTAAAGTCACTTTAAGCACCTTCTTAACCTCATTTTGCATCGTCTCATTCTCTTTAAAGTCACTTTAAGCACCTTCTAAACACCATTTTGCATCGTCTCATTCTCTTTAAAGTCACTTTAAGCACCTTCTAAACACCATTTTGCATCGTCTCATTCTCTTTAAAGTCACTTTAAGCACCTTCTAAACACCATTTTGCATCGTCTCATTCTTTTTAAAGTCACCTTAAGCACCTTCTAAACACCATTTTGCATCGTCTCATTCTCTTTAAAGTCACTTTAAGCACCTTCTAAACCTCATTTTGCATCGTCTCATTCTCTTTAAAGTCACTTAAAGCACCTTCTAAACCTCATTTTGCATCGTCTCATTCTCTTTAAAGTCACTTTAAGCACCTTCTTAACCTCATTTTGCATCGTCTCATTCTCTTTAAAGTCACTTTAAGCACCTTCTAAACACCATTTTGCATCGTCTCATTCTCTTTAAAGTCACTTTAAGCACCTTCTTAACCTCATTTTGCATCGTCTCATTCTCTTTAAAGCCACTTTAAGCACCTTCTAAACCTCATTTTGCATCGTCTCATTCTCTTTAAAGTCACTTTAAGCACCTTCTAAACCTCATTTTGCATCGTTTCATTCTCTTTAAAGTCACTTTAAGCACCTTCTAAACACCATTTTGCATCGTCTAATTCTCTTTAAAGTCACTTTAAGCACCTTCTAAACACCATTTTGCATCGTCTCATTCTTTTTAAAGTCACTTTAAGCACCTTCTAAACACCATTTTGCATCGTCTCATTCTCTTTAAAGTCACTTTAAGCACCTTCTAAACCTCATTTTGCATCGTCTCATTCTCTTTAAAGTCACTTAAAGCACCTTCTAAACCTCATTTTGCATCGTCTCATTCTCTTTAAAGTCACTTTAAGCACCTTCTTAACCTCATTTTGCATCGTCTCATTCTCTTTAAAGTCACTTTAAGCACCTTCTAAACACCATTTTGCATCGTCTCATTCTCTTTAAAGTCACTTTAAGCACCTTCTTAACCTCATTTTGCATCGTCTCATTCTCTTTAAAGCCACTTTAAGCACCTTCTAAACCTCATTTTGCATCGTCTCATTCTCTTTAAAGTCACTTTAAGCACCTTCTAAACCTCATTTTGCATCGTCTCATTCTCTTTAAAGTCACTTAAAGCACCTTCTAAACCTCATTTTGCATCGTCTCATTCTCTTTAAAGTCACTTAAAGCACCTTCTTAACCTCATTTTGCATCGTCTCATTCTCTTTAAAGTCACTTTAAGCACCTTCTAAACACCATTTTGCATCGTCTCATTCTCTTTAAAGTCACTTTAAGCACCTTCTAAACACCATTTTGCATCGTCTCATTCTCTTTAAAGTCACTTTAAGCACCTTCTTAACACCATTTTGCATCGTCTCATTCTCTTTAAAGTCACTTTAAGCACCTTCTAAACCTCATTTTGCATCGTCTCATTCTCTTTAAAGTCACCTTAAGCACCTTCTAAACACCATTTTGCATCGTCTCATTCTCTTTAAAGTCACTTTAAGCACCTTCTAAACCTCATTTTGCATCGTCTAATTCTCTTTAAAGTCACTTTAAGCACCTTCTTAACCTCATTTTGCATCGTCTCATTCTCTTTAAAGTCACTTTAAGCACCTTCTAAACACCATTTTGCATCGTCTAATTCTCTTTAAAGTCACTTTAAGCACGTTCTTAACCTCATTTTGCATCGTCTCATTCTCTTTAAAGTCACTTTAAGCACCTTCTAAACACCATTTTGCATCGTCTCATTCTCTTTAAAGTCACTTTAAGCACCTTCTAAACCTCATTTTGCATCGTCTCATTCTCTTTAAAGTCACTTTAAGCACCTTCTAAACCTCATTTTGCATCGTCTCATTCTTTTAAAGTCACTTAAAGCACCTTCTAAATCTCATTTTGCATCGTCTCATTCTCTTTAAAGTCACTAAAAGCACCTTCTTAACCTCATTTTGCATCGTTTCATTCTCTTTAAAGTCACTTTAAGCACCTTCTAAACACCATTTTGCATCGTCTAATTCTCTTTAAAGTCACTTTAAGCACCTTCTTAACCTCATTTTGCATCGTCTCATTCTCTTTAAAGTCACTTTAAGCACCTTCTAAACACCATTTTGCATCGTCTCATTCTCTTTAAAGTCACTTTAAGCACCTTCTAAACACCATTTTGCATCGTCTCATTCTCTTTAAAGTCACTTTAAGCACCTTCTAAACACCATTTTGCATCGTCTCATTCTTTTTAAAGTCACTTTAAGCACCTTCTAAACACCATTTTGCATCGTCTCATTCTCTTTAAAGTCACTTTAAGCACCTTCTAAACCTCATTTTGCATCGTCTCATTCTCTTTAAAGTCACTTAAAGGACCTTCTTAACCTCATTTTGCATCGTCTCATTCTCTTTAAAGTCACTTTAAGCACCTTCTAAACACCATTTTGCATCGTCTCATTCTCTTTAAAGTCACTTTAAGCACCTTCTAAACCTCATTTTGCATCGTCTCATTCTCTTTAAAGTCACTTTAAGCACCTTCTAAACCTCATTTTGCATCGTCTCATTCTCTTTAAAGTCACTTTAAGCACCTTCTTAACCTCATTTTGCATCGTCTCATTCTCTTTAAAGTCACTTTAAGCACCTTCTAAACCTCATTTTGCATCGTCTCGTTCTCTTTAAAGTCACTTTAAGCACCTTCTAAACCTCATTTTGCATCGTCTCATTCTCTTTAAAGTCACTTTAAGCACCTTCTTAACCTCATTTTGCATCGTCTCATTCTCTTTAAAGTCACTTTAAGCACCTTCTAAACACCATTTTGCTTCGTCTCATTCTCTTTAAAGTCACTTAAAGCACCTTCTAAACACCATTTTGCATCGTCTCATTCTCTTTAAAGTCACTTTAAGCACCTTCTAAACCTCATTTTGCATCGTCTCATTCTCTTTAAAGTCACTTTAAGCACCTTCTAAACACCATTTTGCATAGTCTCATTCTCTTTAAAGTCACTTTAAGCACCTTCTAAACACCATTTTGCATCGTCTCATTCTCTTTAAAGTCACTTTAAGCACCTTCTTAACCTCATTTTGCATCGTCTCAAACTCTTTAAAGTCACTTTAAGCACCTTCTAAACATCATTTTGCATCGTCTCATTCTCTTTAAAGTCACTTTAAGCACCTTCTAAACCTCATTTTGCATCGTCTCATTCTCTTTAAAGTCACTTTAAGCACCTTCTAAACCTCATTTTGCATCGTCTCATTCTCTTTAAAGTCACTTTAAGCACCTTCTAAACCTCATTTTGCATCGTCTCATTCTCTTTAAAGTCACTTTAAGCACCTTCTAAACACCATTTTGCATCGTCTCATTCTCTTTAAAGTCACTTTAAGCACCTTCTAAACACCATTTTGCATCGTCTCATTCTCTTTAAAGTCACTTAAAGCACCTTCTTAACCTCATTTTGCATCGTCTCATTCTCTTTAAAGTCACTTTAAGCACCTTCTAAACCTCATTTTGCATCGTCTCATTCTCTTTAAAGTCACTTTAAGCACCTTCTAAACCTCATTTTGCATCGTCTCATTCTCTTTAAAGTCACTTTAAGCACCTTCTAAACACCATTTTGCATCGTCTCATTCTCTTTAAAGTCACTTTAAGCACCTTCTTAACCTCATTTTGCATCGTCTCATTCTCTTTAAAGTCACTTTAAGCACCTTCTAAACACCATTTTGCATCGTCTCATTCTCTTTAAAGTCACTTTAAGCACCTTCTAAACACCATTTTGCATCGTCTCATTCTCTTTAAAGTCACTTTAAGCACCTTCTTAACCTCATTTTGCATCGTCTCATTCTCTTTAAAGTCACTTTAAGCACCTTCTAAACCTCATTTTGCATCGTCTCATTCTCTTTAAAGTCACTTTAAGCACCTTCTAAACCTCATTTTGCATCGTCTCATTCTCTTTAAAGTCACTTTAAGCACCTTCTAAACACCATTTTGCATCGTCTCATTCTCTTTAAAGTCACTTTAAGCACCTTCTTAACCTCATTTTGCATCGTCTCATTCTCTTTAAAGTCACTTTAAGCACCTTCTAAACACCATTTTGCATCGTCTCATTCTCTTTAAAGTCACTTTAAGCACCTTCTAAACATCATTTTGCATCGTCTCATTCTCTTTAAAGTCACTTTAAGCACCTTCTAAACACCATTTTGCTTCGTCTCATTCTCTTTAAAGTCACTTTAAGCACCTTCTAAACCTCATTTTGCATCGTCTAATTCTCTTTAAAGTCACTTTAAGCACCTTCTTAACCTCATTTTGCATCGTCTCATTCTCTTTAAAGTCACTTTAAGCACCTTCTAAACACCATTTTGCATCGTCTAATTCTCTTTAAAGTCACTTTAAGCACCTTCTTAACCTCATTTTGCATCGTCTCATTCTCTTTAAAGTCACTTTAAGCACCTTCTAAACACCATTTTGCATCGTCTCATTCTCTTTAAAGTCACTTTAAGCACCTTCTAAACACCATTTTGCATCGTCTCATTCTCTTTAAAGTCACTTAAAGCACCTTCTTAACCTCATTTTGCATCGTCTCATTCTCTTTAAAGTCACTTTAAGCACCTTCTAAACCTCATTTTGCATCGTCTCATTCTCTTTAAAGTCACTTTAAGCACCTTCTAAACCTCATTTTGCATCGTCTCATTCTCTTTAAAGTCACTTTAAGCACCTTCTAAACACCATTTTGCATCGTCTCATTCTTTTAAAGTCACTTAAAGCACCTTCTAAAACTCATTTTGCATCGTCTCATTCTCTTTAAAGTCACTAAAAGCACCTTCTTAACCTCATTTTGCATCGTTTCATTCTCTTTAAAGTCACTTTAAGCACCTTCTAAACACCATTTTGCATCGTCTAATTCTCTTTAAAGTCACTTTAAGCACCTTCTTAACCTCATTTTGCATCGTCTCATTCTCTTTAAAGTCACTTTAAGCACCTTCTAAACACCATTTTGCATCGTCTCATTCTCTTTAAAGTCACTTTAAGCACCTTCTAAACACCATTTTGCATCGTCTCATTCTCTTTAAAGTCACTTTAAGCACCTTCTAAACACCATTTTGCATCGTCTCATTCTTTTTAAAGTCACTTTAAGCACCTTCTAAACACCATTTTGCATCGTCTCATTCTCTTTAAAGTCACTTTAAGCACCTTCTAAACCTCATTTTGCATCGTCTCATTCTCTTTAAAGTCACTTAAAGCACCTTCTTAACCTCATTTTGCATCGTCTCATTCTCTTTAAAGTCACTTTAAGCACCTTCTAAACACCATTTTGCATCGTCTCATTCTCTTTAAAGTCACTTTAAGCACCTTCTAAACCTCATTTTGCATCGTCTCATTCTCTTTAAAGTCACTTTAAGCACCTTCTAAACCTCATTTTGCATCGTCTCATTCTCTTTAAAGTCACTTTAAGCACCTTCTTAACCTCATTTTGCATCGTCTCATTCTCTTTAAAGTCACTTTAAGCACCTTCTAAACCTCATTTTGCATCGTCTCGTTCTCTTTAAAGTCACTTTAAGCACCTTCTAAACCTCATTTTGCATCGTCTCATTCTCTTTAAAGTCACTTTAAGCACCTTCTTAACCTCATTTTGCATCGTCTCATTCTCTTTAAAGTCACTTTAAGCACCTTCTAAACACCATTTTGCTTCGTCTCATTCTCTTTAAAGTCACTTTAAGCACCTTCTAAACACCATTTTGCATCGTCTCATTCTCTTTAAAGTCACTTTAAGCACCTTCTAAACCTCATTTTGCATCGTCTCATTCTCTTTAAAGTCACTTTAAGCACCTTCTAAACACCATTTTGCATAGTCTCATTCTCTTTAAAGTCACTTTAAGCACCTTCTAAACACCATTTTGCATCGTCTCATTCTCTTTAAAGTCACTTTAAGCACCTTCTGAACCTCATTTTGCATCGTCTCAAACTCTTTAAAGTCACTTTAAGCACCTTCTAAACATCATTTTGCATCGTCTCATTCTCTTTAAAGTCACTTTAAGCACCTTCTAAACCTCATTTTGCATCGTCTCATTCTCTTTAAAGTCACTTTAAGCACCTTCTAAACCTCATTTTGCATCGTCTCATTCTCTTTAAAGTCACTTTAAGCACCTTCTAAACCTCATTTTGCATCGTCTCATTCTCTTTAAAGTCACTTTAAGCACCTTCTAAACACCATTTTGCATCGTCCTCATTCTCTTTAAAGTCACTTTAAGCACCTTCTTAACCTCATTTTGCATCGTCTCATTCTCTTTAAAGTCACTTTAAGCACCTTCTAAACACCATTTTGCATCGTCTCATTCTCTTTAAAGTCACTTTAAGCACCTTCTAAACACCATTTTGCATCGTCTCATTCTCTTTAAAGTCACTTAAAGCACCTTCTTAACCTCATTTTGCATCGTCTCATTCTCTTTAAAGTCACTTTAAGCACCTTCTAAACCTCATTTTGCATCGTCTCATTCTCTTTAAAGTCACTTTAAGCACCTTCTAAACCTCATTTTGCATCGTCTCATTCTCTTTAAAGTCACTTTAAGCACCTTCTAAACACCATTTTGCATCGTCTCATTCTCTTTAAAGTCACTTTAAGCACCTTCTAAACCTCATTTTGCATCGTCTCATTCTCTTTAAAGTCACTTTAAGCACCTTCTAAACACCATTTTGCATCGTCTCATTCTCTTTAAAGTCACTTTAAGCACCTTCTAAACACCATTTTGCATCGTCTCATTCTCTTTAAAGTCACTTAAAGCACCTTCTTAACCTCATTTTGCATCGTCTCATTCTCTTTAAAGTCACTTTAAGCACCTTCTAAACCTCATTTTGCATCGTCTCATTCTCTTTAAAGTCACTTTAAGCACCTTCTAAACCTCATTTTGCATCGTCTCATTCTCTTTAAAGTCACTTTAAGCACCTTCTAAACACCATTTTGCATCGTCTCATTCTCTTTAAAGTCACTTTAAGCACCTTCTTAACCTCATTTTGCATCGTCTCATTCTCTTTAAAGTCACTTTAAGCACCTTCTAAACACCATTTTGCATCGTCTCATTCTCTTTAAAGTCACTTTAAGCACCTTCTAAACATCATTTTGCATCGTCTCATTCTCTTTAAAGTCACTTTAAGCACCTTCTAAACACCATTTTGCATCGTCTCATTCTCTTTAAAGTCACTTTAAGCACCTTCTAAACACCATTTTGCATCGTCTCATTCTCTTTAAAGTCACTTTAAGCACCTTCTTAACACCATTTTGCATCGTCTCATTCTCTTTAAAGTCACTTTAAGCACCTTCTAAACACCATTTTGCATCGTCTCATTCTCTTTAAAGTCACTTTAAGCACCTTCTAAACACCATTTTGCATCGTCTCATTCTCTTTAAAGTCACTTTAAGCACCTTCTAAGCACCGTTTTGCATCGTCTCATTCTCTTTAAAGTCACTTTAAGCACCTTCTAAACACCATTTTGCATCGTCTCATTCTCTTTAAAGTCACTTTAAGCACCTTCTAAACACCATTTTGCATCGTCTCATTCTCTTTAAAGTCACTTTAAGCACCTTCTAAACCTCATTTTGCATCGTCTCATTCTCTCTAAAGTCACTTAAAGCACCTTCTAAACACCATTTTGCATCGTCTCATTCTCTTTAAAGTCACTTTAAGCACCTTCTTAACCTCATTTTGCATCGTCTCATTCTCTTTAAAGTCACTTTGAGCACCTTCTAAACACCATTTTGCATCGTCTCATTCTCTTTAAAGTCACTTTAAGCACCTTCTAAACCTCATTTTGCATCGTCTCATTCTCTTTAAAGTCACTTTAAGCACCTTCTAAACACCATTTTGCATCGTCTCATTCTCTTTAAAGTCACTTTAAGCACCTTCTAAACCTCATTTTGCATCGTCTCATTCTCTTTAAAGTCACTTAAAGCACCTTCTTAAAACCATTTTGCATCGTCTCATTCTCTTTAAAGTCACTTTAAGCACCTTCTTAACCTCATTTTGCATCGTCTCATTCTCTTTAAAGTCACTTTGAGCACCTTCTAAACACCATTTTGCATCGTCTCATTCTCTTTAAAGTCACTTTAAGCACCTTCTAAACACCATTTTGCATCGTCTCATTCTCTTTAAAGTCACTTTAAGCACCTTCTAAACCTCATTTTGCATCGTCTCATTCTCTTTAAAGTCACTTTAAGCACCTTCTAAACACCATTTTGCATCGTCTCATTCTCTTTAAAGTCACTTTAAGCACCTTCTAAACCTCATTTTGCATCGTCTCATTCTTTTTAAAGTCACTTTAAGCACCTTCTTAACCTCATTTTGCATCGTCTCATTCTCTTTAAAGTCACTATAAGCACCTTCTTAACCTCATTTTGCATCGTCTCATTCTCTTTAAAGTCGCTTTAAGCACCTTCTAAACACCATTTTGCATCGTCTCATTCTCTTTAAAGTCACTTTAAGCACCTTCTAAACCTCATTTTGCTTCGTCTCATTCTCTTTAAAGTGACTTTAAGCACCTTCTAAACACCATTTTGCATCGTCTCATTCTCTTTAAAGTCACTTTAAGCACCTTCTAAACACCGTTTTGCATCGTCTCATTCTCTCTAAAGTCACTTTAAGCACCTTCTAAACACCATTTTGCATCGTCTCATTCTCTTTAAAGTCACTTTGAGCACCTTCTAAACACCATTTTGCATCGTCTCATTCTCTTTAAAGTCACTTTAAGCACCTTCTAAACACCATTTTGCATCGTCTCATTCTCTTTAAAGTCACTTTAAGCACCTTCTAAACCTCATTTTGCATCGTCTCATTCTCTTTAAAGTCACTTTAAGCACCTTCTAAACACCATTTTGCATCGTCTCATTCTCTTTAAAGTCACTTTAAGCACCTTCTAAACCTCATTTTGCATCGTCTCATTCTTTTTAAAGTCACTTTAAGCACCTTCTTAACCTCATTTTGCATCGTCTCATTCTCTTTAAAGTCACTTTAAGCACCTTCTTAACCTCATTTTGCATCGTCTCATTCTCTTTAAAGTCACTTTAAGCACCTTCTAAACACCATTTTGCATCGTCTCATTCTCTTTAAAGTCACTTTAAGCACCTTCTAAACCTCATTTTGCTTCGTCTCATTCTCTTTAAAGTCACTTTAAGCACCTTCTAAACACCATTCTGCATCGTCTCATTCTCTTTAAAGTCACTTTAAGCACCTTCTAAACACCATTTTGCATCGTCTCATTCTCTTTAAAGTCACTTTAAGCACCTTCTAAACACCATTTTGCATCGTCTCATTCTCTTTAAAGTCACTTTAAGCACCTTCTAAACACCATTTTGCATCGTCTCATTCTCTTTAAAGTCACTTAAAGCACCTTCTAAACACCGTTTTGCATCGTCTCATTCTCTTTAAAGTCACTTTAAGCACCTTCTAAACACCATCTTGCATCGTCTCATTCTCTTTAAAGTCACTTAAAGCACCTTCTAAACACCATTTTGCATCGTCTCATTCTCTTTAAAGTCACTTTAAGCACCTTCTTAACCTCATTTTGCATCGTCTCATTCTCTTTAAAGTCACTTTAAGCACCTTCTAAACCTCATTTTGCATCGTCTCATTCTCTTTAAAGTCACTTTAAGCACCTGCTAAACCTCATTTTGCATCGTCTCATTCTCTTTAAAGTCACTTTAAGCACCTTCTAAACACCATTTTGCATCGTCTCATTCTCTTTAAAGTCACTTTAAGCACCTTCTAAACCTCATTTTGCATCGTCTCATTCTCTTTAAAGTCACTTTAAGCACCTTCTAAACACCATTTTGCATCGTCTCATTCTCTTTAAAGTCACCATAAGCACCTTCTAAACACCATTTTGCATCGTCTCATTCTCTTAAAAGTCACTTTAAGCACCTTCTAAACACCATTTTGCATCGTCTCATTCTCTTTAAAGTCACTTTAAGCACCTTCTAAACCTCATTTTGCATCGTCTCATTCTCTTTAAAGTCACTTTAAGCACCTTCTAAACACCATTTTGCATCGTCTCATTCTCTTTAAAGTCACTTTAAGCACCTTCTAAACCTCATTTTGCATCGTCTCATTCTCTTTCAAGTCACTTTAAGCACCTTCTTAACCTCATTTTGCATCGTCTCATTCTCTTTAAAGTCACTTTAAGCACCTTCTAAACCTCATTGTGCATCGTCTCATTCTCTTTAAAGTCACTTAAAGCACCTTCTTAACCTCATTTTGCATCGTCTCATTCTCTTTAAAGTCACTTTAAGCACCTTCTAAACACCATTTTGCATCGTCTCATTCTCTTTAAAGTCACTTTAAGCACCTTCTAAACACCATTTTGCATCGTCTCATTCTCTTTAAAGTCACTTTAAGCACCTTCTAAACACCATTTTGCATCGTCTCATTCTCTTTAAAGTCACTTTAAGCACCTTCTAAACCTCATTTTGCATCGTCTCATTCTCTTTAAAGTCACTTTAAGCATCTTCTAAACACCATTTTGTATCGTCTCATTCTCTTTAAAGTCACCATAAGCACCTTCTAAACACCATTTTGCATCGTCTCATTCACTTTAAAGTCACTTTAAGCACCTTCTAAACACCATTTTGCATCGTCTCATTCTCTTTAAAGTCACTTTAAGCACCTTCTAAACCTCATTTTGCATCGTCTCATTCTCTTTAAAGTCACTTTAAGCACCTTCTTAACCTCATTTTGCATCGTCTCATTCTCTTTAAAGTCACTTTAAGCACCTTCTAAACACCATTTTGCATCGTCTCATTCTCTTTAAAGTCACTTTAAGCACCTTCTAAACACCATTTTGCATCGTCTCATTCTCTTTAAAGTCACTTTAAGCACCTTCTAAACCTCATTTTGCATCGTCTCATTCTCTTTAAAGTCACTTTAAGCACCTTCTAAACACCATTTTGAATCGTCTCATTCTCTTTAAAGTCACTTTAAGCACCTTCTAAACACCATTTTGCATCGTCTCATTCTCTTTAAAGTCACTTTAAGCACCTTCTAAACACCATTTTGCATCGTCTCATTCTCTTTAAAGTCACTTTAAGCACCTTCTAAACCTCATTTTGCATCGTCTCATTCTCTTTAAAGTCACTTAAAGCACCTTCTTAACCTCATTTTGCATCGTCTCATTCTCTTTAAAGTCACTTTAAGCACCTTCTAAACACCATTTTGCATCGTCTCATTCTCTTTAAAGTCACTTTAAGCACCTTCTAAACACCATTTTGCATCGTCTCATTCTCTTTAAAGTCACTTTAAGCACCTTCTAAACACCATTTTGCATCGTCTCATTCTCTTTAAAGTCACTTTAAGCACCTTCTAAACACCATTTTGCATCGTCTCATTCTCTTTAAAGTCACTTAAAGCACCTTCCAAACCTCATTTTGCATCGTCTCATTCTCTTTAAAGTCACTTAAAGCACCTTCTTAACCCCATTTTGCATCGTCTCATTCTCTTTAAAGTCACTTTAAGCACCTTCTAAACACCATTTTGCATCGTCTCATTCTCTTTAAAGTCACTTTAAGCACCTTCTAAACACCATTTTGCATCGTCTCATTCTCTTTAAAGTCACTTTAAGCACCTTCTAAACACCATTTTGCATCGTCTCATTCTCTTTAAAGTCACTTTAAGCACCTTCTAAACACCATTTTGCATCGTCTCATTCTCTTTAAAGTCACTTTAAGCACCTTCTAAACACCATTTTGCATCGTCTCATTCTCTTTAAAGTCACTTTAAGCACCTTCTAAACCTCATTTTGCATCGTCTCATTCTCTTTAAAGTCACTTTAAGCACCTTCTAAACCTCATTTTGCATCGTCTCATTCTCTTTAAAGTCACTTTTATCACCTTCTAAACACCATTTTGCATCGTCTCATTCTCTTTAAAGTCACTTTAAGCACCTTCTTAATCTCATTTTGCATCGTCTCATTCTCTTTAAAGTCACTTTAAGCACCTTCTGAACCTCATTTTGCATCGTCTCATTCTCTTTAAAGTCACTTTAAGCACCTTCTAAATACCATTTTGCATCGTCTCATTCTCTTTAAAGTCACTTTAAGCACCTTCTAAACCTCACTTTGCATCGTCTCATTCTCTTTAAAGTCACTTTAAGCACCTTCTAAACACCATTTTGCTTCGTCTCATTCTCTTTAAAGTCACTTTAAGCACCTTCTAAACACCATTTTGCATCGTCTCATTCTCTTTAAAGTCACTTTAAGCACCTTCTAAACACCATTTTGCATCGTCTCATTCTCTTTAAAGTCTTTTTAAGCACCTTCTAAACACCATTTTGCATCGTCTCATTCTCTTTAAAGTCACTTTAAGCACCTTCTAAACACCATTTTGCATCGTCTCATTCTCTTTAAAGTCACTTTAAGCACCTTCTTAACCTCATTTTGCATCGTCTCATTCTCTTTAAAGTCACTTTAAGCACCTTCTAAACCTCATTTTGCATCGTCTCATTCTCTTTAAAGTCACTTTAATCACCTTCTAAACACCATTTTGCATCGTCTCATTCTCTTTAAAGTCACTTTAAGCACCTTCTTAATCTTATTTTGCATCGTCTCATTCTCTTTAAAGTCACTTTAAGCAAATTCTAAACCTCATTTTGCATCGTCTCATTCTCTTTAAAGTCACTTTAAGCACCTTCTAAACACCATTTTGCATCGTCTCATTCTCTTTAAAGTCACTTTAAGCACCTTCTTAACCTCATTTTGCATCGTCTCATTCTCTTTAAAGTAACTTTAAGCACCTTCTAAACACCATTTTGCATCGTCTCATTCTCTTTAAAGTCACTTTAAGCACCTTCTAAACACCATTTTGCATCGTCTCATTCTCTTTAAAGTCACTTTAAGCACCTTCTAAATACCATTTTGCATCGTCTCATTCTCTTTAAAGTCACTTTAAGCACCTTCTAAACCTCACTTTGCATCGTCTCATTCTCTTTAAAGTCACTTTAAGCACCTTCTAAACACCATTTTGCATCGTCTCATTCTCTTTAAAGTCACTTTAAGCACCTTCTAAACACCATTTTGCATCGTCTCATTCTCTTTAAAGTCACTTTAAGCACCTTCTAAACACCATTTTGCATCGTCTCATTCTCTTTAAAGTCACTTTAAGCACCTTCTAAACCTCATTTTGCATCGTCTCATTCTCTTTAAAGTCACTTTAAGCACCTTCTAAACCTCATTTTGCATCGTCTCATTCTCTTTAAAGTCACTTTAAGCACCTTCTAAACACCATTTTGCATCGTCTCATTCTCTTTAAAGTCACTTTAAGCACCTTCTTAATCTCATTTTGCATCGTCTCATTCTCTTTAAAGTCACTTTAAGCACCTTCTAAACCTCATTTTGCATCGTCTCATTCTCTTTAAAGTCACTTTAAGCACCTTCTAAACACCATTTTGCATCGTCTCATTCTCTTTACAGTCACTTTAAGCACCTTCTAAACCTCATTTTGCATCGTCTCATTCTCTTTAAAGTCACTTTAAGCACCTTCTAAACCTCATTTTGCATCGTCTCATTCTCTTTAAAGTCACTTTAAGCACCTTCTAAACCTCACTTTGCATCGTCTCATTCTCTTTAAAGTCACTTTAAGCACCTTCTAAACACCATTTTGCATCGTCTCATTCTCTTTAAAGTCACTTTAAGCACCTTCTAAACCTCATTTTGCATCGTCTCATTCTCTTTAAAGTCACTTTAAGCACCTTCTAAACACCATTTTGCATCGTCTCATTCTCTTTAAAGTCACTTTAAGCACCTTCTAAACACCATTTTGCATCGTCTCATTCTCTTTAAAGACACTTTAAGCACCTTCTAAACCTCATTTTGCATCGTCTCATTCTCTTTAAAGTCACTTTAAGTACCTTCTAAACACCATCTTGCATCGTCTCATTCTCTTTAAAGTCACTTAAAGCACCTTCTAAACACTATTTTGCATCGTCTCATTCTCTTTAAAGTCACTTTAAGCACCTTCTTAACCTCATTTTGCATCGTCTCATTCTCTTTAAAGTCACTTTAAGCACCTTCTAAACCTCATTTTGCATCGTCTCATTCTCTTTAAAGTCACTTTAAGCACCTGCTAAACCTCATTTTGCATCGTCTCATTCTCTTTAAAGTCACTTTAAGCACCTTCTAAACACCATTTTGCATCGTCTCATTCTCTTTAAAGTCACTTTAAGCACCTTCTAAACCTCATTTTGCATCGTATCATTCTCTTTAAAGTCACTTTAAGCACCTTCTAAACACCATTTTGCATCGTCTCATTCTCTTTAAAGTCACCATAAGCACCTTCTAAACACCATTTTGCATCGTCTCATTCTCTTAAAAGTCACTTTAAGCACCTTCTAAACACCATTTTGCATCGTCTCATTCTCTTTAAAGTCACTTTAAGCACCTTCTAAACCTCATTTTGCATCGTCTCATTCTCTTTAAAGTCACTTTAAGCACCTTCTAAACACCATTTTGCATCGTCTCATTCTCTTTAAAGTCACTTTAAGCACCTTCTAAACCTCATTTTGCATCGTCTCATTCTCTTTCAAGTCACTTTAAGCACCTTCTTAACCTCATTTTGCATCGTCTCATTCTCTTTAAAGTCACTTTAAGCACCTTCTAAACCTCATTGTGCATCGTCTCATTCTCTTTAAAGTCACTTAAAGCACCTTCTTAACCTCATTTTGCATCGTCTCATTCTCTTTAAAGTCACTTTAAGCACCTTCTAAACACCATTTTGCATCGTCTCATTCTCTTTAAAGTCACTTTAAGCACCTTCTAAACACCATTTTGCATCGTCTCATTCTCTTTAAAGTCACTTTAAGCACCTTCTAAACACCATTTTGCATCGTCTCATTCTCTTTAAAGTCACTTTAAGCACCTTCTAAACCTCATTTTGCATCGTCTCATTCTCTTTAAAGTCACTTTAAGCATCTTCTAAACACCATTTTGTATCGTCTCATTCTCTTTAAAGTCACCATAAGCACCTTCTAAACACCATTTTGCATCGTCTCATTCACTTTAAAGTCACTTTAAGCACCTTCTAAACACCATTTTGCATCGTCTCATTCTCTTTAAAGTCACTTTAAGCACCTTCTAAACCTCATTTTGCATCGTCTCATTCTCTTTAAAGTCACTTTAAGCACCTTCTTAACCTCATTTTGCATCGTCTCATTCTCTTTAAAGTCACTTTAAGCACCTTCTAAACACCATTTTGCATCGTCTCATTCTCTTTAAAGTCACTTTAAGCACCTTCTAAACACCATTTTGCATCGTCTCATTCTCTTTAAAGTCACTTTAAGCACCTTCTAAACACCATTTTGCATCGTCTCATTCTCTTTAAAGTCACTTTAAGCACCTTCTAAACACCATTTTGCATCGTCTCATTCTCTTTAAAGTCACTTAAAGCACCTTCTTAACCTCATTTTGCATCGTCTCATTCTCTTTAAAGTCACTTTAAGCACCTTCTAAACACCATTTTGCATCGTCTCATTCTCTTTAAAGTCACTTTAAGCACCTTCTAAACACCATTTTGCATCGTCTCATTCTCTTTAAAGTCACTTTAAGCACCTTCTAAACCTCATTTTGCATCGTCTCATTCTCTTTAAAGTCACTTTAAGCACCTTCTAAATACCATTTTGCATCGTCTCATTCTCTTTAAAGTCACTTTAAGCACCTTCTAAACCTCATTTTGCATCGTCTCATTCTCTTTAAAGTCACTTTAAGCACCTTCTAAACACCATTTTGCATCGTCTCATTCTCTTTAAAGTCACTTTAAGCACCTTCTAAACACCATTTTGCATCGTCTCATTCTCTTTAAAGTCACTTTAAGCACCTTCTAAACACCATTTTGCATCGTCTCATTCTCTTTAAAGTCACTTAAAGCACCTTCTAAACCTCATTTTGCATCGTCTCATTCTCTTTAAAGTCACTTAAAGCACCTTCTTAACCTCATTTTGCATCGTCTCATTCTCTTTAAAGTCACTTTAAGCACCTTCTAAACACCATTTTGCATCGTCTCATTCTCTTTAAAGTCACTTTAAGCACCTTCTAAACACCATTTTGCATCGTCTCATTCTCTTTAAAGTCACTTTAAGCACCTTCTAAACACCATTTTGCATCGTCTCATTCTCTTTAAAGTCACTTTAAGCACCTTCTAAACACCATTTTGCATCGTCTCATTCTCTTTAAAGTCACTTAAAGCACCTTCCAAACCTCATTTTGCATCGTCTCATTCTCTTTAAAGTCACTTAAAGCACCTTCTTAACCTCATTTTGCATCGTCTCATTCTCTTTAAAGTCACTTTAAGCACCTTCTAAACACCATTTTGCATCGTCTCATTCTCTTTAAAGTCACTTTAAGCACCTTCTAAACACCATTTTGCATCGTCTCATTCTCTTTAAAGTCACTTTAAGCACCTTCTAAACACCATTTTGCATCGTCTCATTCTCTTTAAAGTCACTTTAAGCACCTTCTAAACACCATTTTGCATCGTCTCATTCTCTTTAAAGTCACTTTAAGCACCTTCTAAACACCATTTTGCATCGTCTCATTCTCTTTAAAGTCACTTTAAGCACCTTCTAAACCTCATTTTGCATCGTCTCATTCTCTTTAAAGTCACTTTAAGCACCTTCTAAACCTCATTTTGCATCGTCTCATTCTCTTTAAAGTCACTTTTATCACCTTCTAAACACCATTTTGCATCGTCTCATTCTCTTTAAAGTCACTTTAAGCACCTTCTTAATCTCATTTTGCATCGTCTCATTCTCTTTAAAGTCACTTTAAGCACCTTCTAAACCTCATTTTGCATCGTCTCATTCTCTTTAAAGTCACTTTAAGCACCTTCTAAATACCATTTTGCATCGTCTCATTCTCTTTAAAGTCACTTTAAGCACCTTCTAAACCTCACTTTGCATCGTCTCATTCTCTTTAAAGTCACTTTAAGCACCTTCTAAACACCATTTTGCTTCGTCTCATTCTCTTTAAAGTCACTTTAAGCACCTTCTAAACACCATTTTGCATCGTCTCATTCTCTTTAAAGTCACTTTAAGCACCTTCTAAACACCATTTTGCATCGTCTCATTCTCTTTAAAGTCTTTTTAAGCACCTTCTAAACACCATTTTGCATCGTCTCATTCTCTTTAAAGTCACTTTAAGCACCTTCTAAACACCATTTTGCATCGTCTCATTCTCTTTAAAGTCACTTTAAGCACCTTCTAAACACCATTTTGCATCGTCTCATTCTCTTTAAAGTCACTTAAAGCACCTTCCAAACCTCATTTTGCATCGTCTCATTCTCTTTAAAGTCACTTAAAGCACCTTCTTAACCTCATTTTGCATCGTCTCATTCTCTTTAAAGTCACTTTAAGCACCTTCTAAACACCATTTTGCATCGTCTCATTCTCTTTAAAGTCACTTTAAGCACCTTCTAAACACCATTTTGCATCGTCTCATTCTCTTTAAAGTCACTTTAAGCACCTTCTAAACACCATTTTGCATCGTCTCATTCTCTTTAAAGTCACTTTAAGCACCTTCTAAACACCATTTTGCATCGTCTCATTCTCTTTAAAGTCACTTTAAGCACCTTCTAAACCTCATTTTGCATCGTCTCATTCTCTTTAAAGTCACTTTAAGCACCTTCTAAACCTCATTTTGCATCGTCTCATTCTCTTTAAAGTCACTTTAATCACCTTCTAAACACCATTTTGCATCGTCTCATTCTCTTTAAAGTCACTTTAAGCACCTTCTTAATCTTATTTTGCATCGTCTCATTCTCTTTAAAGTCACTTTAAGCAAATTCTAAACCTCATTTTGCATCGTCTCATTCTCTTTAAAGTCACTTTAAGCACCTTCTAAACACCATTTTGCATCGTCTCATTCTCTTTAAAGTCACTTTAAGCACCTTCTTAACCTCATTTTGCATCGTCTCATTCTCTTTAAAGTCACTTTAAGCACCTTCTAAACACCATTTTGCATCGTCTCATTCTCTTTAAAGTCACTTTAAGCACCTTCTAAACACCATTTTGCATCGTCTCATTCTCTTTAAAGTCACTTTAAGCACCTTCTAAATACCATTTTGCATCGTCTCATTCTCTTTAAAGTCACTTTAAGCACCTTCTAAACCTCACTTTGCATCGTCTCATTCTCTTTAAAGTCACTTTAAGCACCTTCTAAACACCATTTTGCATCGTCTCATTCTCTTTAAAGTCACTTTAAGCACCTTCTAAACACCATTTTGCATCGTCTCATTCTCTTTAAAGTCACTTTAAGCACCTTCTAAACACCATTTTGCATCGTCTCATTCTCTTTAAAGTCACTTTAAGCACCTTCTAAACCTCATTTTGCATCGTCTCATTCTCTTTAAAGTCACTTTAAGCACCTTCTAAACCTCATTTTGCATCGTCTCATTCTCTTTAAAGTCACTTTAATCACCTTCTAAACACCATTTTGCATCGTCTCATTCTCTTTAAAGTCACTTTAAGCACCTTCTTAATCTCATTTTGCATCGTCTCATTCTCTTTAAAGTCACTTTAAGCACCTTCTAAACCTCATTTTGCATCGTCTCATTCTCTTTAAAGTCACTTTAAGCACCTTCTAAACACCATTTTGCATCGTCTCATTCTCTTTACAGTCACTTTAAGCACCTTCTAAACCTCATTTTGCATCGTCTCATTCTCTTTAAAGTCACTTTAAGCACCTTCTAAACACCATTTTGCATCGTCTCATTCTCTTTAAAGTCACTTTAAGCACCTTCTAAACCTCACTTTGCATCGTCTCATTCTCTTTAAAGTCACTTTAAGCACCTTCTAAACACCATTTTGCATCGTCTCATTCTCTTTAAAGTCACTTTAAGCACCTTCTAAACACCATTTTGCATTGTCTCATTCTCTTTAAAGTCACTTTAAGCACCTTCTAAACACCATTTTGCATCGTCTCATTCTCTTTAAAGTCACTTTAAGCACCTTCTAAACCTCATTTTGCATCGTCTCATTCTCTTTAAAGTCACTTTAATCACCTTCTAAACACCATTTTGCATCGTCTCATTCTCTTTAAAGTCACTTTAAGCACCTTCTAAACACCATTTTGCATCGTCTCATTCTCTTTAAAGTCACTTTAAGCACCTTCTAAACCTCATTTTGCATCGTCTCATTCTCTTTAAAGTCACTTTAATCACCTTCTAAACACCATTTTGCATCGTCTCATTCTCTTTAATGTCACTTTAAGCACCTTCTTAATCTCATTTTGCATCGTCTCATTCTCTTTAAAGTCACTTTAAGCACCTTTTAAACCTCATTTTGCATCGTCTCATTCTCTTTAAAGTCACTTTAAGCACCTTCTAAATACCATTTTGCATCGTCTCATTCTCTTTAAAGTCACTTTAAGCACCTTCTAAACCTCATTTTGCATCGTCTCATTCTCTTTAAAGTCACTTTAAGCACCTTCTAAACACCATTTTGCATCGTCTCATTCTCTTTAAAGTCACTTTAAGCACCTTCTAAACACCATTTTGCATCGTCTCATTCTCTTTAAAGTCACTTTAAGCACCTTCTAAATACCATTTTGCATCGTCTCATTCTCTTTAAAGTCACTTTAAGCACCTTCTAAACCTCACTTTGCATCGTCTCATTCTCTTTAAAGTCACTTTAAGCACCTTCTAAACACCATTTTGCATCGTCTCATTCTCTTTAAAGTCACTTTAAGCACCTTCTAAACACCATTTTGCACCGTCTCATTCTCTTTAAAGTCACTTTAAGCACCTTCTAAACACCATTTTGCATCGTCTCATTCTCTTTAAATTCACTTTAAGCACCTTCTAAACACCATTTTGCATCGTCTCATTCTCTTTAAAGTCACTTTAAGCACCTTCTAAACACCATTTTGCATCGTCTCATTCTCTTTAAAGTCACTTTCAGCACCTTCTAAACACCATTTTGCATCGTCTCATTCTCTTTAAAGTCACTTTAAGCACCTTCTAAACCTCATTTTGCATCGTCTCATTCTCTTTAAAGTCACTTTAAGCACCTTCTAAACCTCATTTTGCATCGTCTCATTCTCTTTAAAGTCACTTTAATCACCTTCTAAACACCATTTTGCATCGTCTCATTCTCTTTAAAGTCACTTTAAGCACCTTCTAAACACCATTTTGCATCGTCTCATTCTCTTTAAAGTCACTTTAAGCACCTTCTAAACCTCATTTTGCATCGTCTCATTCTCTTTAAAGTCACTTTAAGCACCTTCTAAACACCATTTTGCATCGTCTCATTCTCTTTAAAGTCACTTAAAGCACCTTCTTAACCTAATTTTGCATCGTCTCATTCTCTTTAAAGTCACTTTAAGCACCTTCTAAACACCATTTTGCATCGTCTCATTCTCTTTAAAGTCACTTTAAGCACCTTCTAAACCTCATTTTGCATCGTCTCATTCTCTTTAAAGTCACTTTAAGCACCTCCTAAACCTCATTTTGCATCGTCTCATTCTCTTTAAAGTCACTTTAAGCACCTTCTTAACCTCATTTTGCATCGTCTCATTCTCTTTAAAGTCACTTTAAGCACCTTCTAAACACCATTTTGCATCGTCTCATTCTCTTTAAAGTCACTTTAAGCACCTTCTAAACACCATTTTGCATCGTCTCATTCTCTTTAAAGTCACTTTAAGCACCTTCTTAACCTCATTTTGCATCGTCTCATTCTCTTTAAAGTCACTTTAAGCACCTTCTAAACACCATTTTGCATCGTCTCATTCTCTTTAAAGTCACTTTAAGCACCTTCTAAACACCATTTTGCATCGTCTCATTCTCTTTAAAGTCACTTTAAGCACCTCCTAAACCTCATTTTGCATCGTCTCATTCTCTTTAAAGTCACTTTAAGCACCTTCTTAACCTCATTTTGCATCGTCTCATTCTCTTTAAAGTCACTTTAAGCACCTTCTAAACACCATTTTGCATCGTCTCATTCTCTTTAAAGTCACTTTAAGCACCTTCTAAACACCATTTTGCATCGTCTCATTCTCTTTAAAGTCACTTTAAGCACCTTCTTAACCTCATTTTGCATCGTCTCATTCTCTTTAAAGTCACTTTAAGCACCTTCTAAACACCATTTTGCATCGTCTCATTCTCTTTAAAGTCACTTTAAGCACCTTCTAAACACCATTTTGCATCGTCTCATTCTCTTTAAAGTCACTTTAAGTACCTCCTAAACCTCATTTTGCATCGTCTCATTCTCTTTAAAGTCACTTTAAGCACCTTCTTACCCTCATTTTGCATCGACTCATTCTCTTTAAAGTCACTTTAAGCACCTTCTAAACACCATTTTGCACCGTCTCATTCTCTTTAAAGTCACTTTAAGCACCTTCTAAACACCATTTTGCATCGTCTCATTCTCTTTAAAGTCACTTTAAGCACCTTCTAAACCTTATTTTGCATCGTCTCATTCTCTTTAAAGTCACTTTAAGCACCTTCTAAACACCATTTTGCATCGTCTCATTCTCTTTAAAGTCACTTTAAGCACCTTCTAAACCTCATTTTGCATCGTCTCATTCTCTTTAAAGTCACTTTAATCACCTTCTAAACACCATTTTGCATCGTCTCATTCTCTTTAAAGTCACTTTAAGCACCTTCTAAACCTCATTTTGCATCGTCTCATTCTCTTTAAAGTCACTTTAAGCACCTTCTAAACCTCATTTTGCATCGTCTCATTCTCTTTAAAGTCACTTTAATCACCTTCTAAACACCATTTTGCATCGTCTCATTCTCTTTAAAGTCACTTTAAGCACCTTCTAAACCTCATTTTGCATCGTCTCATTCTCTTTAAAGTCACTTTCAGCTCCTTCTAAACACCATTTTGCATCGTCTCATTCTCTTTAAAGTCACCTTAAGCACCTTCTAAACACCATTTTGCATCGTCTCATTCTCTTTAAGGTCACTTTAAGCACCTTCTTAACCTCATTTTGCATCGTCTCATTCTCTTTAAAGTCACTTTAAGCACCTTCTAAACACCATTTTGCATCGTCTCATTCTCTTTAAAGTCACTTTAAGCACCTTCTAAACACCATTTTGCATCGTCTCATTCTCTTTAAAGTCACTTTAAGCACCTCCTAAACCTCATTTTGCATCGTCTCATTCTCTTTAAAGTCACTTTAAGCACCTTCTTAACCTCATTTTGCATCGTCTCATTCTCTTTAAAGTCACTTTAAGCACCTTCTAAACACCATTTTGCATCGTCTCATTCTCTTTAAAGTCACTTTAAGCACCTTCTAAACACCATTTTGCATCGTCTCATTCTCTTTAAAGTCACTTTAAGCACCTTCTAAACCTCATTTTGCATCGTCTCATTCTCTTTAAAGTCACTTTAAGCACCTTCTAAACACCATTTTGCATCGTCTCATTCTCTTTAAAGTCACTTTAAGCACCTTCTAAACACCATTTTGCATCGTCTCATTCTCTTTAAAGTCACTTTAAGCACCTCCTAAACCTCATTTTGCATCGTCTCATTCTCTTTAAAGTCACTTTAAGCACCTTCTTACCCTCATTTTGCATCGACTCATTCTCTTTAAAGTCACTTTAAGCACCTTCTAAACACCATTTTGCACCGTCTCATTCTCTTTAAAGTCACTTTAAGCACCTTCTAAACACCATTTTGCATCGTCTCATTCTCTTTAAAGTCACTTTAAGCACCTTCTTAACCTCATTTTGCATCGTCTCATTCTCTTTAAAGTCACTTTAAGCACCTTCTAAACCTCATTTTGCATCGTCTCATTCTCTTTAAAGTCACTTTAAGCACCTTCTAAACCTCATTTTGCATCGTCTCATTCTCTTTAAAGTCACTTAAAGCACCTTCTTAACCTCATTTTAAATCGTCTCATTCTCTTTAAAGTCACTTTAAGCACCTTCTAAACACCATTTTGCATCGTCTCATTCTCTTTAAAGTCACTTTAAGCACCTTCTAAACACCATTTTGCATCGTCTCATTCTCTTTAAAGTCACTTTAAGCACCTTCTAAACACCATTTTGCATCGTCTCATTCTCTTTAAAGTCACTTTAAGCACCTTCTAAACACCATTTTGCATCGTCTCATTCTCTTTAAAGTCACTTTAAGCACCTTCTAAACCTCATTTTGCATCGTCTCATTCTCTTTAAAGTCACTTAAAGCACCTTCTAAACCTCATTTTGCATCGTCTCATTCTCTTTAAAGTCACTTTAAGCACCTTCTTAACCTCATTTTGCATCGTCTCATTCTCTTTAAAGTCACTTTAAGCACCTTCTAAACACCATTTTGCATCGTCTCATTCTCTTTAAAGTCACTTTAAGCACCTTCTTAACCTCATTTTGCATCGTCTCATTCTCTTTAAAGCCACTTTAAGTACCTTTAAAACCTCATTTTGCATCGTCTCATTCTCTTTAAAGTCACTTTAAGCACCTTCTAAACCTCATTTTGCATCGTCTCATTCTCTTTAAAGTCACTTAAAGCACCTTCTTAACCTCATTTTGCATCGTCTCATTCTCTTTAAAGTCACTTTAAGCACCTTCTTAACCTCATTTTGCATCGTCTCATTCTCTTTAAAGTCACTTTAAGCACCTTCTAAACACCATTTTGCATCGTCTCATTCTCTTTAAAGTCACTTTAAGCACCTTCTAAACACCATTTTGCATCGTCTCATTCTCTTTAAAGTCACTTTAAGCACCTTCTTAACACCATTTTGCATCGTCTCATTCTCTTTAAAGTCACTTTAAGCACCTTCTAAACCTCATTTTGCATCGTCTCATTCTCTTTAAAGTCACTTTAAGCACCTTCTAAACACCATTTTGCATCGTCTCATTCTCTTTAAAGTCACTTTAAGCACCTTCTAAACCTCATTTTGCATCGTCTAATTCTCTTTAAAGTCACTTTAAGCACCTTCTTAACCTCATTTTGCATCGTCTCATTCTCTTTAAAGTCACTTTAAGCACCTTCTAAACACCATTTTGCATCGTCTAATTCTCTTTAAAGTCACTTTAAGCACCTTCTTAACCTCATTTTGCATCGTCTCATTCTCTTTAAAGTCACTTTAAGCACCTTCTAAACACCATTTTGCATCGTCTCATTCTCTTTAAAGTCACTTTAAGCACCTTCTAAACCTCATTTTGCATCGTCTCATTCTCTTTAAAGTCACTTTAAGCACCTTCTAAACCTCATTTTGCATCGTCTCATTCTCTTTAAAGTCACTTAAAGCACCTTCTAAAACTCATTTTGCATCGTCTCATTCTCTTTAAAGTCACTAAAAGCACCTTCTTAACCTCATTTTGCATCGTTTCATTCTCTTTAAAGTCACTTTAAGCACCTTCTAAACACCATTTTGCATCGTCTCATTCTCTTTAAAGTCACTTTAAGCACCTTCTTAACCTCATTTTGCATCGTCTCATTCTCTTTAAAGTCACTTTAAGCACCTTCTAAACACCATTTTGCATCGTCTCATTCTCTTTAAAGTCACTTTAAGCACCTTCTAAACACCATTTTGCATCGTCTCATTCTCTTTAAAGTCACTTTAAGCACCTTCTAAACACCATTTTGCATCGTCTCATTCTCTTTAAAGTCACTTTAAGCACCTTCTAAACACCATTTTGCATCGTCTCATTCTCTTTAAAGTCACTTTAAGCACCTTCTAAACCTCATTTTGCATCGTCTCATTCTCTTTAAAGTCACTTAAAGCACCTTCTTAACCTCATTTTGCATCGTCTCATTCTCTTTAAAGTCACTTTAAGCACCTTCTAAACACCATTTTGCATCGTCTCATTCTCTTTAAAGTCACTTTAAGCACCTTCTAAACCTCATTTTGCATCGTCTCATTCTCTTTAAAGTCACTTTAAGCACCTTCTAAACTTCATTTTGCATCGTCTCATTCTCTTTAAAGTCACTTTAAGCACCTTCTTAACCTCATTTTGCATCGTCTCATTCTCTTTAAAGTCACTTTAAGCACCTTCTAAACCTCATTTTGCATCGTCTCGTTCTCTTTAAAGTCACTTTAAGCACCTTCTAAACCTCATTTTGCATCGTCTCATTCTCTTTAAAGTCACTTAAAGCACCTTCTTAACCTCATTTTGCATCGTCTCATTCTCTTTAAAGTCACTTTAAGCACCTTCTAAACACCATTTTGCTTCGTCTCATTCTCTTTAAAGTCACTTAAAGCACCTTCGAAACACCATTTTGCATCGTCTCATTCTCTTTAAAGTCACTTTAAGCACCTTCTAAACCTCATTTTGCATCGTCTCATTCTCTTTAAAGTCACTGTGAACGATGCCCCCAACCGTATATTAATAACGCTACTTTGTGTTGCAAGCGTTTTAAAAAACGCGGTGTTCATTCGGGCTATCTTCACAGTCGAATCAAGAAAAGGAACCGCTTCCCTTCGTATCTTATATTTATACTCTCCGTATCGCGATGGCCGTTTCGCGATGGCCGGTTCATTTTCAAAATGCCCATCGGGGCCATCATGCGCGCATCTTGATCGGGCGTAATTTCGCCCAACCAAGGTAAGCAGTTAAGGAGTGTTTCTTTGACCTCTCTTACTCTATAAACCCTGCCTGTCACTATTGTTTACTACTCGATTCCACTACCGCGTGGACACCAATCTAGTTTTAGTTACAGAGTTGTCGGCCAGTGTTACTTTGTAACATTCTCCCCACCGGTATGTCACGTGAAGTGGCCTACCCCTGTTTCTGGCCGACATCTAAATCCGTGATGATCGCTTCTGACCCTATTTCGAGATTGCCGGCCAGGAGTGAATGAGCTTTTACCTAACTGTGGATCGAACTGTTTTCTGCACGACCCCGCGATCGGGTGTCGAGCTGTCCCTGTTGTTGGGCCCCTGCCATTCGAATGGCCGCGAGTGCTGTGTGTGATGACTGGTGGCAGAATGATTTCATCATCAACCTCTACGTCTGTCAACGGTTTCCGCTTCACCGTTATTTCTTCCGTCAACCTACTTGGTAGCTTATCTTCCGAATAGTGATGAGAGCCTACATTAGTAGCCATCCACGTTTTGGGCCGAACAAACCGCTTCCAATCTAGACTGGAACAGAGCGCTCCCCACCGTTTCGCAGCCTCTATACCGACGGAAATTATCTTTCGACTAACGTTGTAACTTGGCTGTATTATGTTGGGTATGTATCTTAACAATCTTTTACATTTTAGTTTGAGACCTCCTGCAGTCTCGCAGCAGTCATCCTGCAGCGGTCCCTCAGATGCGAGCTGAATCGGCATGTTCTCTCGCGATTGTATTCCTTCGGTAGGTCCGATAACCTTTGGTGGCCCTGAGGGTAAACTACGATTTTGCTCTGAATTTGTTTCTTTATCGCTCTCCTTCTTAGAGCTACCAACATGGACGCCCAACGAACTAATTTTCGCTATATTAGTCGAACCTTGCGATTTGTTCTGCCCGTATACTACCCAACCGAGACGGGTTTTTGAAGCTGCTAGCTCGCAGGGTTCCCTTTCAACGGTTTTCAGCGACTGCCCCACGAATATGTTATCTATTCCGATGAGAATGCGCGGTGCTGCTTCAGTATACTCGCGCAGTGGTAGTCCCCTAAGATGCTCGAACTCCTCGCTGATGAGGGAAGGCGCTACCGACTGCTTCCTGAGATTCAAACTGGACACAGTGCGAACTCCATGTAGGTCGAATACCGCTGAGCTTTCGACCCCAGAGATTCTCAGCGACACCTCAACGGATTGGTCCTCGTGGCGCTTTTGGTTCCCTGTCCAAGTAATGCAAAGCGGTTGAGGCTTTCCAGTAAGTCTCAGCTCCTCCACTAAAGAGTGGTCCATGAAAGTTCCCTCTGAGCCGTCATCCAGCAGGGCACGCGTGTTGATGGCCTTGCCATTCCCGTGAAGCGTCACCGGGATATATTTAAGCAGGACACCATCGTGTGGGCCAGTATGGACGTTGCAGCTCAGCGTTTTCTCCGTAGCTTCACTTGACTGGCGTGCTCGTGTATATTCTTCGTCGTGAAGTAGCTTGTTGTGCCGTCGGTTGCAACCGTTTACTCCGCACAACACATCCACACGACAGGAATGAGGATGTTTCTTCAAACAAGTCCTGCATATGGCGTGGCCTTTGACGTACCTCCATCTCGATCCGACGTCCATATCAAGAAAGTTTCCGCACTCCGCTAAACTGGAACACCTTCCTGAACACGCGGGACAGGGTTCGCCTTGCTTTACGCTGGTAACGGGATCTGTAGTATGTCCTGAGAAATGTGCGTTGAGGTTACCATACTTACGAGGGTGGCTGGAAGGACCACCACCTTCGTGCTGCACATCTCGGGAGATTGGCTTTACTCCTTGGCAGGCCGCGCTGACGAGATCCTTCATCCACTCGTTGAAGGTTGTCAACGTTGCTCCTCCGCTGGAGTTCCGGTAGTAGAACCAGTTGAGCCTCACTGTTGGTGGCAGCTTCTCCACGAGCTCGTTCAGCAGCGATCCTCCATTAAGATAGTCCTGCAATCCGCTACCCCTAATCGCCGCGCACAGGTTCCGGACCGCAACACCGTAATCGACCAGGGTGTCAAATCGGTTTTCCTTCGGTGGTGGCATCCGTCGAATCTTGCTCATCAACGTATCCACGATGAGCTCCGGACGTCCGTAGCACTCCGTCAGGATGTCGATCGCCTCCGGTACGCTGGTGGGATGATACAGGCAGCTTTCCACGGCGTCCCGTGCCTTCCCCTTAAGACACTGCTGAAGACGCAGTAGATTTTCCTCGTTGCTGTACCCGCAGATGGCCGTAGAGTGTTTATAGTTGGCAATAAACACCGACCACTCCTGCGGGTCCCCGGAGAACGTTGGTAACTTTCGGCTCGTGCACTGCCTTGCCGAGAGTTGGCTTTGGTTAAGCAGCTGGAAGCTTTCGGAGTGGCTTCCGTTCACTGCTGGTTCCGGCTGCCTCGCAGTGACGCGCGTAGGCTGCCGGAGTGAGGCGTGAAGTAGGCGTCGTTTTTCTTCCTGCCGACGCTTTTCGCACTCCTCAATGACGCGCAATCTTTCTTCGAGCATTTGTTGCTCGCACTGCTCGTCGATCCGTTTAAGTTCAGCTTCCAGCACTGCATTGGAGTGTGCGGCTGGAGCACTTAAACCGCGATGGCGGATCTGCTCGTGATGGCGCGCTTTCTCCAGTATGCCGCCATGCTCGCCTGGCGCGCTTCGCGCGCGCGCATTTTCACATTTAATGTCCATCGCTCTGTATTCGTCGTCGAGCTCATCCGCGATAGACGACGCTGAGTCAATGACGATGTCGCCAAGCTCCTTCATCACGGCCGCTAGCTCACGCTTGGCGTACCGAGCTCCCGCACTAACTCGTCCACTTCGCTTACGGATGACCCTCTTGACGTTGGCCTTTCCGTGGCGGCCCGCATGATCGTTGAGCTGGCCAACGGGTCCGAAGTGGCCGGCTGCACACTTCTCCTGCATGGTGGCCTCTCGGTGGTGGGCGGATGCTGCTCCTGCCCTGTACCAACGAGCTCCTCGATGCGCGGGGCCACTGGACGAAACATCACTTATCACGTAGGTTTGTAGGTAGATCCGCGAATGATCCTTCGGGTCACTATTGCTACTCAATCGCGTTAACCCCGAACGGCGAATGTTCCTTGGTGGAATCGCGACTCAATCGCGTCAACTTAGCACCTTCCGTTCGACGGAAAACACTCGCGGGTTCACTTCATACACGTCCCGTTCAACGGGAACCACTACACATTTTTTAAAAAACGCGCGTAGTGGTTCCCGTTGAACGGGACGTGTATTAAGTGAACCCGCGAGTGTTTTCCGTCGAACGGAAGGTGCTAAGTTGACGCGATTGAGTCGCGATTCCACCAAGGAACATTCGCCGTTCGGGGTTAACGCGATTGAGTCGCAATAGTGACCCGAAGGATCATTCGCGGATCTACCTACAAACCTACGTGATAAGTGATGTTTCGTCCAGTGGCCCCGCGCATCGAGGAGCTCGTTGGTACAGAGCAGGAGCAGCATCCGCCCACCACCGAGAGGCCACCATGCAGGAGAAGTGTGCAGCCGGCCACTTCGGACCCGTTGGCCAGCTCAACGATCATGCGGGCCGCCACGGAAAGGCCAACGTCAAGAGGGTCATCCGTAAGCGAAGTGGACGAGTTAGTGCGGAGAGCTCGGTACGCCAAGCGTGAGCTAGCGGCCGTGATGAAGGAGCTTGGCGACATCGTCATTGACTCAGCGTCGTCTATCGCGGATGAGCTCGACGACGAATACAGAGCGATGGACATTAAATGTGAAAAATGTGAACGATGCCCCCAACCGTATATTAACAACGCTACTTTGTGTTGCAAGCCAACATGGACGCCCAACGAACTAATTTTCGCTATATTCGTTCGGGGTTAACGCGATTGAGTCGCAATAGTGACCCGAAGGATCATTCGCGGATCTACCTACAAACCTACGTGATAAGTGATGTTTCGTCCAGTGGCCCCGCGCATCGAGGAGCTCGTTGGTACAGGGCAGGAGCAGCATCCGCCCACCACCGAGAGGCCACCATGCAGGAGAAGTGTGCAGCCGGCCACTTCGGACCCGTTGGCCAGCTCAACGATCATGCGGGCCGCCACGGAAAGGCCAACGTCAAGAGGGTCATCCGTAAGCGAAGTGGACAAGTTAGTGCGGAGAGCTCGGTACGCCAAGCGTGAGCTAGCGGCCGTGAAGAAGGAGCTTGGCGACATCGTCATTGACTCAGCGTCGTCTATCGCGGATGAGCTCGACGACGAATACAGAGCGATGGACATTAAATGTGAAAAATGTGAACGATGCCCCCAACCGTATATTAACAACGCTACTTTGTGTTGCAAGCCAACATGGACGCCCAACGAACTAATTTTCGCTATATTAGTCGAACCTTGCGATTTGTTCTGCCCGTATACTACCCAACCGAGACGGGTTTTTGAAGCTGCTAGCTCGCAGGGTTCCCTTTCAACGGTTTTCAGCGACTGCCCCACGAATATGTTATCTATTCCGATAAGAATGCGCGGTGCTGCTTCAGTATACTCGCGCAGTGGTAGTCCCCTAAGATGCTCGAACTCCTCGCTGATGAGGGAAGGCGCTACCGACTGCTTCCTGAGATTCAAACTGGACACAGTGCGAACTCCATGTAGGTCGAATACCGCTGAGCTTTCGACCCCAGAGATTCTCAGCGACACCTCAACGGATTGGTCCTCGTGGCGCTTTTGGTTCCCTGTCCAAGTAATGCAAAGCGGTTGAGGCTTTCCAGTAAGTCTCAGCTCCTCCACTAAAGAGTGGTCCATGAAAGTTCCCTCTGAGCCGTCATCCAGCAGGGCAAGCGTGTTGATGGCCTTGCCATTCCCGTGAAGCGTCACCGGGATATATTTAAGCAGGACACCATCGTGTGGGCCAGTATGGACGTTGCAGCTCAGCGTTTTCTCCGTAGCTTCACTTGACTGGCGTGCTCGTGTATATTCTTCGTCGTGAAGAAGCTTGTTGTGCCGTCGGTTGCAACCGTTTACTCCGCACAACACATCCACACGACAGGAATGAGGATGTGTTTGGATGAACGAAGCGCTTGCGGCCAAGGCTCCACGAATCCTTATCGGGGTCGACAACATTTTCGTTGGACAGGCGCTGAGAACCGTGGAACGAGAGCCGAACGAACCAGCCGCTTCAAAAACTCGTCTCGGTTGGGTGTTGTATGGGCCATACAAACAGTCCGGTTCTAAAGAGGTAAAGATGGCATCGGTAAATGCCCACATCTGTCCGTGTAACAAAGAAAGAGATGATAGAATAAACATGGCATTGAAAGACTACTTCACGCTAGAGTCACTTGGAATATACCGACCGACTACAAGTTTACGTTCGCGGGATGAGGAACGCGCGCTGATGTTGCTTGGAACCAGCGTTCACTTAAAGGATAATCGCTATGAGGCTGGTCTGCTGTGGAAGTACGAGGATGTTAAGTTGCCTGATAGCCGAGCAATGGCCCTAAAGCGACACGAGTGTCTCGAAAGAAAATTGCGAAGAGATCCCGACCTGGCTAAAGCAATGCACAACAAGATCGTGGAGTACGAGCAGAAAGGGTACGTCAGAAAGCTCACTCCCGAGGAGCAGGTTACTCGAACGCCAAACGACTGGTACCTGCCGATCTTCCCGGTGACCAATCCGAATAAGCCTGGGAAGATTCGAGTAGTGTTCGATGCGGCGGCAAAGGCGAACGGAGTAAGCCTAAACTCCATGCTACTCACCGGCCCGGACCAATTGGTGAGTCTACTCATGGTCCTATTTAAGTTCAGAGAGTACAAGGTGGCAGTGACGGGAGATATCCGCGAAATGTTCTTCCAGGTAGACATGAACCCTCGCGACCAGCGCAGCCAAATGTTCTTATGGAACGACGGGAAACTCGGTAGCGACCCACAGCATTACGTACTACAAGTGATGACATTCGGTGCCGCGTGTTCACCCAGCACCGCGCACTACGTCAAGAACGTAAATGCGGAAAGGTTCGAGGCTACACTACCCAAAGCTGTGGAGTGTATAAAGTACGAGCATTACGTGGACGACATGCTCGCGAGCGTAGAAACAGAGCAAGAAGCCATAAATCTAACCCGTGACGTCCAGTACATACACTCCCAAGGCGGGTTTGAGATACGGAATTGGCTGTCCAATTCCACCACGGTGAAAATGTTATTGAATGGCAACGAGAACAACGGAGTGGACATTCCTGTCGAGAGCGAAATGACGACGGAAAAGGTCCTTGGAATGTGGTGGAACACAGCGGCGGACGTGTTCACGTTTAAAATATCCCCGAGGTACGATCCACGAGTGCTGCTTGGTGAGCGAGCGCCTACGAAGAGGATCGTACTAAAAACGCTTATGGCAATTTATGATCCCTTGGGGCTAATAGGAAACTTCCTCATGTATCTGAAGATACTTCTACAGGAGTTTTGGCGCGCTAAGAGCCCATGGGATGACGAGGTTATCGGACACCTCGCCGTTAAGTGGCAAATCTGGGTAACCGCGTTGCCCAATGTTCAAAGAGTCAGCGTCCCAAGGTGTTATCGGAGTAAGACGACGGCCAACGCAGAAAGAGTAGAGCTCCACATGTTCTGCGACGCCAGTGAAAATGGGGCATCAGCCGTCGCCTACCTACGATTCGAGGAAAACGGTGTGATCGAGTGCGCCCTAGTAGGCTCAAAGACGAAGGTGGCCCCTATTACGTTCGTTTCCATCCCACGACTGGAACTTCAGGCCGCAGTCATAGGTGCCCGCTTAGCAGAGACGATACAGTTATCCCACCGAATTGCTATAACTCACCGATTCCTCTGGACGGATTCGCGCACCGTTATGAGTTGGTTGCTATCCGACCATCGCCGATACAGCCAGTTCGTGGCAGTTAGGATCAGTGAGCTACTAGATACTACAAACCCGGAAGAGTGGAACTGGCTATCTACACGGCTCAACGTAGCGGATGAAGGAACAAAATGGCAAAAGCCACCAGACCTCAGCCCCTCGAGTAGGTGGTTCCGTGGGCCTGATTTCCTATGGGAACCAAAGGATCAGTGGCCCATAGTCGAACAAAAACCCGGAGAGACAAGCGAGGAGATTCGACATAGCCTGCTACATCACACGGTCACGACGCCAAATATCGAGTTCACCAGATTCTCAAAGTGGCAACGGCTACTAAGGGCGGTAGCTTATGTATACCGCTTTTTGGGAAATTGCAGGAAGGGCATAGCCAAAGAGCATAAGCAACTTGATAGCCTGACGCATGAAGAGCTGGAGCGTGCAGAAAACGCAATTTATCGAGATGTACAAAGATCTGAGTATGCCGACGAGATACATGTACTCAGCAGTAAAGAATGTGTGAAGCATCCTTGGAAGCGACCACTGCAGAAATCGAGCCCGCTGTATAAGCTAAGCCCGATGCTGGATGTGAATGGAGTGCTACGCATCAAAGGCAGGATCGAGAAATGTGTATGGGTCGGCGAGGATACCAAGCGCCCCATAATTCTCCCCCGACGGCACTACGTCACTGAACTGCTGATTAACAGTTACCACAGCAAGTACAAGCACGCCAATCACCAAACAGTCATCAATGAGGTCCGCCTTAAGTATCACATCCCGCAGCTCAAGGCCACGTACAACCAGGTAAGGCACCGATGCCAATACTGCAAGGTAAAGTGTGCGCTCCCTCAAAACCCCGCAATGGGAAATCTGCCGCCCCAGCGACTAGCAGCATTTCAGCGACCGTTCTCGTACACCGGAATTGACTACTTCGGTCCGATGCTAGTCTCAGTGGGGAGAAGAGCTGAAAAACGGTGGGGAGTCATATTTACGTGCCTGACAACGCGAGGGATCCACATCGAAATCGCACATAGCCTCTCCACAGATTCCTGCATATTTGCGATCCGCAACTTTATCACGAGGAAGGGAATGCCTCTCGAGTTCATCAGTGATCGAGGCACAAACTTCGTAGGAGCCTCACGTGAGCTACGGGAAGCGATGGCAGCAGTGGATCAAGAGCGCCTGATGACAGAATTCGTCCAACCTACAACGTAATGGATTTTTAATCCACCTGCTGCGCCACATTTTGGAGGATCATGGGAACGACTGGTACAATCAATTAAGAAAACGCTTACCAAACTGGCCCTTCCACATAACCCGTCCGACGAGCTGCTACGAGCTAGTTTGAGTGAAGTGGAGTTGATTGTAAACTCGCGACCGTTGACAGACGTACCAGTTGAAGATGAAGCCGAAGCCCCACTAACTCCCAATCACTTCATTTTAGGGAGTTCCAACGGTAGTAAACCAGCAGTGCCATTTGACGACTCGCCGCCGTCGCTCCGGAGGTCATGGAAGTCAGCACAACAGTTCGCAGATCTTTTCTGGAAAAGATGGGTTACCGAGTACTTACCCCATCTGACGAGGAGGACTAAATGGCACAAATCCACTAAACCAATTGAGGAGGGAGACTTAGTCCTCGTAGCGGATACAAACAACCCTCGGAACTGCTGGCCACGGGGGCACGTGATAAAAACATACCGATCCGCGGATGGGCAAGTACGACGCGTGCAAGTTAAAACTTTGAGCGGAATAATCGAACGGCCGGCCGTCAATATCGCTGTGTTAGATGTCGGCCAGAAACAGGGGTAGGCCACTTCACGTAGCATACCGGTGGGGAGAATGTTACAAAGTAACACTGGCCGACTCAACATAAACTAGAGGTATCCACGCGGTAGTAGCACCAGAAAGTAAACAATAGTGACAGGCAGTGACAGGCAGGGTTTATAGAGTAAGAGAGGTCAAAGAAACACTCCTTAACTGCTTACCTTGGTTGGGCGAAATTTCGCCCGATCAAGATGCGCGCATGATGGCCCCGATGGGCATTTTGAAAATGAACCGGCCATCGCGAAACGGCCATCGCGATACGGAGAGTATAAATATAAGATACGAAGGGAAGCGGTTCTTTTTCTTGATTCGACTGTGAAGATAGCCCGAATAAACACCGCGTTTTTTAAAACGCTTGCAACACAAACTAGCGTTGTTAATATACGGTTGGGGGCATCGTTCACATTTTTTATCGGCGGTTTGCATTGCCATGCGTTGTATTGTGTGTTGCACGTCATCGTGCTGCGGGTGATGATGATCTTTGAGGGGTTGGGGGGTGATTGGCGATTCCGGTCGGTCGACAGCACATTAAATATCACGATGTAAGAGACTGGTCTGCTTAATCTGACCACCGTCGCCTTCGGAGACGAAGCGCTTGCGGCCTCGTGTAAGCAACCTCTAAACACCATTTTGCATCGTCTCATTCTCTTTAAAGTCACTTTAAGCACCTTCTAAACACCATTTTGCATCGTCTCATTCTCTTTAAAGTCACTTTAAGCACCTTCTTAACCTCATTTTGCATCGTCTCAAACTCTTTAAAGTCACTTTAAGCACCTTCTAAACATCATTTTGCATCGTCTCATTCTCTTTAAAGTCACTTTAAGCACCTTCTAAACCTCATTTTGCATCGTCTCATTCTCTTTAAAGTCACTTTAAGCACCTTCTAAACCTCATTTTGCATCGTCTCATTCTCTTTAAAGTCACTTTAAGCACCTTCTAAACCTCATTTTGCATCGTCTCATTCTCTTTAAAGTCACTTTAAGCACCTTCTAAACACCATTTTGCATCGTCTCATTCTCTTTAAAGTCACTTTAAGCACCTTCTAAACCTCATTTTGCATCGTCTCATTCTCTTTAAAGTCACTTTAAGCACCTTCTAAACACCATTTTGCATCGTCTCATTCTCTTTAAAGTCACTTTAAGCACCTTCTTAACCTCATTTTGCATCGTCTCATTCTCTTTAAAGTCACTTTAAGCACCTTCTAAACACCATTTTGCATCGTCTCATTCTCTTTAAAGTCACTTTAAGCACCTTCCTAACCTAATTTTGCATCGTCTCATTCTCTTTAAAGTCACTTTAAGCACCTTCTAAACACCATTTTGCATCGTCTCATTCTCTTTAAAGTCACTTTAAGCACCTTCTAAACATCATTTTGCATCGTCTCATTCTCTTTAAAGTCACTTTAAGCACCTTCTAAACACCATTTTGCATCGTCTCATTCTCTTTAAAGTCACTTTAAGCACCTTCTAAACACCATTTTGCATCGTCTCATTCTCTTTAAAGTCACTTTAAGCACCTTCTTAACACCATTTTGCATCGTCTCATTCTCTTTAAAGTCACTTTAAGCACCTTCTAAACACCATTTTGCATCGTCTCATTCTCTTTAAAGTTACTTTAAGCACCTTCTAAACCTCATTTTGCATCGTCTCATTCTCTTTAAAGTCACTTTAAGCACCTTCTAAACACCATTTTGCATCGTCTCATTCTCTTTAAAGTCACTTTAAGCACCTTCTAAACACCATTTTGCATCGTCTCATTCTCTTTAAAGTCACTTTAAGCACCTTCTAAACCTCATTTTGCATCGTCTCATTCTCTTTAAAGTCACTTAAAGCACCTTCTTAACACCATTTTGCATCGTCTCATTCTCTTTAAAGTCACTTTAAGCACCTTCTTAACCTAATTTTGCATCGTCTCATTCTCTTTAAAGTCACTTTAAGCACCTTTTAAACACCATTTTGCATCGTCTCATTCTCTTTAAAGTCACTTAAAGCACCTTCTAAACACCATTTTGCATCGTCTCATTCTCTTTAAAGTCTTTTTAAGCACCTTCTAAACCTCATTTTGCATCGTCTCATTCTCTTTAAAGTCACTTTAAGCACCTTCTAAACACCATTTTGCATCGTCTCATTCTCTTTAAAGTCACTTTAAGCACCTTCTAAACCTCATTTTGCATCGTCTCATTCTCTTTAAAGTCACTTAAAGCACCTTCTTAACACCATTTTGCATCGTCTCATTCTCTTTAAAGTCACTTTAAGCACCTTCTTAACCTCATTTTGCATCGTCTCATTCTCTTTAAAGTCACTTTGAGCACCTTCTAAACACCATTTTGCATCGTCTCATTCTCTTTAAAGTCACTTAAAGCACCTTCTAAACACCATTTTGCATCGTCTCATTCTCTTTAAAGTCACTTTAAGCACCTTCTAAACCTCATTTTGCATCGTCTCATTCTCTTTAAAGTCACTTAAAGCACCTTCTTAACACCATTTTGCATCGTCTTATTCTCTTTAAAGTCACTTTAAGCACCTTCTTAACCTCATTTTGCATCGTCTCATTCTCTTTAAAGTCACTTTAAGCACCTTCTAAACCTCATTTTGCATCGTCTCATTCTCTTTAAAGTCACTTTAAGCACCTTCTAAACACCATTTTGCATCGTCTCATTCTCTTTAAAGTCACTTTAAGCACCTTCTTAACCTCATTTTGCATCGTCTCATTCTCTTTAAAGTCACTTTAAGCTCCTTCTAAACACCATTTTGCATCGTCTCATTCTCTTTAAAGTCACTTTAAGCACCTTCTAAACCTCATTTTGCATCGTCTCATTCTCTTTAAAGTCACTTTAAGCACCTTCTAAACACCATTTTGCATCGTCTCATTCTCTTTAAAGTCACTTTAAGCACCTTCTTAACCTCATTTTGCATCGTCTCATTCTCTTTAAAGTCACTTTAAGCACCTTCTAAACACCATTTTGCATCGTCTCATTCTCTTTAAAGTCACTTTAAGCACCTTCCTAACCTCATTTTGCATCGTCTCATTCTCTTTAAAGTCACTTTAAGCACCTTCTAAACACCATTTTGCATCGTCTCATTCTCTTTAAAGTCACTTTAAGCACCTTCTAAACATCATTTTGCATCGTCTCATTCTCTTTAAAGTCACTTTAAGCACCTTCTAAACACCATTTTGCATCGTCTCATTCTCTTTAAAGTCACTTTAAGCACCTTCTAAACACCATTTTGCATCGTCTCATTCTCTTTAAAGTCACTTTAAGCACCTTCTAAACCTCATTTTGCATCGTCTCATTCTCTTTAAAGTCACTTTAAGCACCTTCTAAACACCATTTTGCATCGTCTCATTCTCTTTAAAGTCACTTTAAGCACCTTCTAAACACCATTTTGCATCGTCTCATTCTCTTTAAAGTCACTTTAAGCACCTTCTAAACACCATTTTGCATCGTCTCATTCTCTTTAAAGTCACTTTAAGCACCTTCTAAACACCATTTTGCATCGTCTCATTCTCTTTAAAGTCACTTTAAGCACCTTCTAAACCTCATTTTGCATCGTCTCATTCTCTTTAAAGTCACTTAAAGCACCTTCTTAACACCATTTTGCATCGTCTCATTCTCTTTAAAGTCACTTTAAGCACCTTCTTAACCTCATTTTGCATCGTCTCATTCTCTTTAAAGTCACTTTAAGCACCTTCTAAACACCATTTTGCATCGTCTCATTCTCTTTAAAGTCACTTAAAGCACCTTCTAAACACCATTTTGCATCGTCTCATTCTCTTTAAAGTCACTTTAAGCACCTTCTAAACCTCATTTTGCATCGTCTCATTCTCTTTAAAGTCACTTTAAGCACCTTCTAAACACCATTTTGCATCGTCTCATTCTCTTTAAAGTCACTTTAAGCACCTTCTAAACCTCATTTTGCATCGTCTCATTCTCTTTAAAGTCACTTAAAGCACCTTCTAAACACCATTTTGCATCGTCTCATTCTCTTTAAAGTCACTTTAAGCACCTTCTTAACCTAATTTTGCATCGTCTCATTCTCTTTAAAGTCACTTTAAGCACCTTCTAAACACCATTTTGCATCGTCTCATTCTCTTTAAAGTCACTTAAAGCACCTTCTAAACACCATTTTGCATCGTCTCATTCTCTTTAAAGTCACTTTAAGCACCTTCTAAACCTCATTTTGCATCGTCTCATTCTCTTTAAAGTCACTTAAAGCACCTTCTTAACACCATTTTGCATCGTCTTATTCTCTTTAAAGTCACTTTAAGCACCTTCTTAACCTCATTTTGCATCGTCTCATTCTCTTTAAAGTCACTTTAAGCACCTTCTAAACCTCATTTTGCATCGTCTCATTCTCTTTAAAGTCACTTTAAGCACCTTCTAAACACCATTTTGCATCGTCTCATTCTCTTTAAAGTCACTTTAAGCACCTTCTTAACCTCATTTTGCATCGTCTCATTCTCTTTAAAGTCACTTTAAGCACCTTCTAAACACCATTTTGCATCGTCTCATTCTCTTTAAAGTCACTTTAAGCACCTTCTAAACCTCATTTTGCTTCGTCTCATTCTCTTTAAAGTCACTTTAAGCACCTTCTAAACCTCATTTTGCATCGTCTCATTCTCTTTAAAGTCACTTTAAGCACCTTCTAAACACCATTTTGCATCGTCTCATTCTCTTTAAAGTCACTTTAAGCACCTTCTAAACACCATTTTGCATCGTCTCATTCTCTTTAAAGTCACTTTAAGCACCTTCTAAACACCATTTTGCATCGTCTCATTCTCTTTAAAGTCACTTTAAGCACCTTCTAAACACCGTTTTGCATCGTCTCATTCTCTCTAAAGTCACTTTAAGCACCTTCTAAACACCATTTTGCATCGTCTCATTCTCTTTAAAGTCACTTTAAGCACCTTCTAAACACCATTTTGCATCGTCTCATTCTCTTTAAAGTCACTTTAAGCACCTTCTAAACCTCATTTTGCATCGTCTCATTCTCTCTAAAGTCACTTAAAGCACCTTCTAAACACCATTTTGCATCGTCTCATTCTCTTTAAAGTCACTTTAAGCACCTTCTAAACACCATTTTGCATCGTCTCATTCTCTTTAAAGTCACTTAAAGCACCTTCTTAACACCATTTTGCATCGTCTCATTCTCTTTAAAGTCACTTTAAGCACCTTCTTAACCTCATTTTGCATCGTCTCATTCTCTTTAAAGTCACTTTGAGCACCTTCTAAACACCATTTTGCATCGTCTCATTCTCTTTAAAGTCACTTTAAGCACCTTCTAAACACCATTTTGCATCGTCTCATTCTTTTTAAAGTCACTTTAAGCACCTTCTAAACCTCATTTTGCATCGTCTCATTCTCTTTAAAGTCACTTTAAGCACCTTCTAAACACCATTTTGCATCGTCTCATTCTCTTTAAAGTCACTTTAAGCACCTTCTAAACCTCATTTTGCATCGTCTCATTCTCTTTAAAGTCACTTTAAGCACCTTCTTAACCCCATTTTGCATCGTCTCATTCTCTTTAAAGTCACTTTAAGCACCTTCTAAACACCATTTTGCATCGTCTCATTCTCTTTAAAGTCACTTTAAGCACCTTCTAAACCTCATTTTGCTTCGTCTCATTCTCTTTAAAGTCACTTTAAGCACCTTCTAAACACCATTCTGCATCGTCTCATTCTCTTTAAAGTCACTTTAAGCACCTTCTAAACACCATTTTGCATCGTCTCATTCTCTTTAAAGTCACTTTAAGCACCTTCTAAACACCATTTTGCATCGTCTCATTCTCTTTAAAGTCACTTTAAGCACCTTCTAAACACCATTTTGCATCGTCTCATTCTCTTTAAAGTCACTTTAAGCACCTTCTTAACCTCATTTTGCATCGTCTCATTCTCTTTAAAGTTACTTTAAGCACCTTCTTAACCTCATTTTGCATCGTCTCATTCTCTTTAAAGTCACTTTAAGCACCTTCTAAACACCATTTTGCATCGTCTCATTCTCTTTAAAGTCACTTTAAGCACCTTCTAAACCTCATTTTGCATCGTCTCATTCTCTTTAAAGTCACTTTAAGCACCTTCTAAACACCATTCTGCATCGTCTCATTCTCTTTAAAGTCACTTTAAGCACCTTCTAAACACCATTTTGCATCGTCTCATTCTCTTTAAAGTCACTTTAAGCACCTTCTAAACACCATTTTGCATCGTCTCATTCTCTTTAAAGTCACTTTAAGCACCTTCTAAACACCATTTTGCATCGTCTCATTCTCTTTAAAGTCACTTTAAGCACCTTCTAAACCTCATTTTGCATCGTCTCATTCTCTTTAAAGTCACTTAAAGCACCTTCTAAACACCATTTTGCATCGTCTCATTCTCTTTAAAGTCACTTTAAGCACTTTCTAAACCTCATTTTGCATCGTCTCATTCTCTTTAAAGTCACTTTAAGCACCTTCTTAACCTCATTTTGCATCGTCTCATTCTCTTTAAAGTCACTTTAAGCACCTTCTAAACACCATTTTGCATCGTCTCATTCTCTTTAAAGTCACTTTAAGCACCTTCTAAACACCATCTTGCATCGTCTCATTCTCTTTAAAGTCACTTAAAGCACCTTCTAAACACTATTTTGCATCGTCTCATTCTCTTTAAAGTCACTTTAAGCACCTTCTTAACCTCATTTTGCATCGTCTCATTCTCTTTAAAGTCACTTTAAGCACCTTCTAAACCTCATTTTGCATCGTCTCATTCTCTTTAAAGTCACTTTAAGCACCTGCTAAACCTCATTTTGCATCGTCTCATTCACTTTAAAGTCACTTTAAGCACCTTCTAAACACCATTTTGCATCGTCTCATTCTCTTTAAAGTGACTTTAAGCACCTTCTTAACCTCATTTTGCATCGTCTCATTCTCTTTAAAGTCACTTTAAGCACCTTCTAAACACCATTTTGCATCGTCTCATTCTCTTTAAAGTCACCATAAGCACCTTCTAAACACCATTTTGCATCGTCTCATTCTCTTAAAAGTCACTTTAAGCACCTTCTAAACACCATTTTGCATCGTCTCATTCTCTTTAAAGTCACTTTAAGCACCTTCTAAACCTCATTTTGCATCGTCTCATTCTCTTTAAAGTCACTTTAAGCACCTTCTAAACACCATTTTGCATCGTCTCATTCTCTTTAAAGTCACTTTAAGCACCTTCTAAACCTCATTTTGCATCGTCTCATTCTCTTTAAAGTCACTTTAAGCACCTTCTTAACCTCATTTTGCATCGTCTCATTCTCTTTAAAGTCACTTTAAGCACCTTCTAAACCTCATTGTGCATCGTCTCATTCTCTTTAAAGTCACTTAAAGCACCTTCTTAACCTCATTTTGCATCGTCTCATTCTCTTTAAAGTCACTTTAAGCACCTTCTAAACACCATTTTGCATCGTCTCATTCTCTTTAAAGTCACTTTAAGCACCTTCTAAACACCATTTTGCATCGTCTCATTCTCTTTAAAGTCACTTTAAGCACCTTCTAAACACCATTTTGCATCGTCTCATTCTCTTTAAAGTCACTTTAAGCACCTTCTAAACCTCATTTTGCATCGTCTCATTCTCTTTAAAGTCACTTTAAGCACCTTCTAAACACCATTTTGCATCGTCTCATTCTCTTTAAAGTCACCATAAGCACCTTCTAAACACCATTTTGCATCGTCTCAATCACTTTAAAGTCACTTTAAGCACCTTCTAAACACCATTTTGCATCGTCTCATTCTCTTTAAAGTCACTTTAAGCACCTTCTAAACCTCATTTTGCATCGTCTCATTCTCTTTAAAGTCACTTTAAGCACCTTCTTAACCTCATTTTGCATCGTCTCATTCTCTTTAAAGTCACTTTAAGCACCTTCTAAACACCATTTTGCATCGTCTCATTCTCTTTAAAGTCACTTTAAGCACCTTCTAAACACCATTTTGCATCGTCTCATTCTCTTTAAAGTCACTTTAAGCACCTTCTAAACCTCATTTTGCATCGTCTCATTCTCTTTAAAGTCACTTAAAGCACCTTCTTAACACCATTTTGCATCGTCTCATTCTCTTTAAAGTCACTTTAAGCACCTTCTTAACCTAATTTTGCATCGTCTCATTCTCTTTAAAGTCACTTTAAGCACCTTCTAAACACCATTTTGCATCGTCTCATTCTCTTTAAAGTCACTTAAAGCACCTTCTAAACACCATTTTGCATCGTCTCATTCTCTTTAAAGTCACTTTAAGCACCTTCTAAACCTCATTTTGCATCGTCTCATTCTCTTTAAAGTCACTTTAAGCACCTTCTAAACACCATTTTGCATCGTCTCATTCTCTTTAAAGTCACTTTAAGCACCTTCTAAACCTCATTTTGCATCGTCTCATTCTCTTTAAAGTCACTTAAAGCACCTTCTTAACACCATTTTGCATCGTCTTATTCTCTTTAAAGTCACTTTAAGCACCTTCTTAACCTCATTTTGCATCGTCTCATTCTCTTTAAAGTCACTTTGAGCACCTTCTAAACACCATTTTGGATCGTCTCATTCTCTTTAAAGTCACTTTAAGCACCTTCTAAACACCATTTTGCATCGTCTCATTCTCTTTAAAGTCACTTTAAGCACCTTCTAAACCTCATTTTGCATCGTCTCATTCTCTTGAAAGTCACTTTAAGCACCTTCTAAACACCATTTTGCATCGTCTCATTCTCTTTAAAGTCACTTTAAGCACCTTCTAAACCTCATTTTGCATCGTCTCATTCTTTTTAAAGTCACTTTAAGCACCTTCTTAACCTCATTTTGCATCGTCTCATTCTCTTTAAAGTCACTTTAAGCACCTTCTTAACCTCATTTTGCATCGTCTCATTCTCTTTAAAGTCACTTTAAGCACCTTCTAAACACCATTTTGCATCGTCTCATTCTCTTTAAAGTCACTTTAAGCACCTTCTAAACCTCATTTTGCTTCGTCTCATTCTCTTTAAAGTCACTTTAAGCACCTTCTAAACACCATTTTGCATCGTCTCATTCTCTTTAAAGTCACTTTAAGCACCTTCTAAACCTCATTTTGCATCGTCTCATTCTCTCTAAAGTCACTTAAAGCACCTTCTAAACACCATTTTGCATCGTCTCATTCTCTTTAAAGTCACTTTAAGCACCTTCTAAACACCGTTTTGCATCGTCTCATTCTCTCTAAAGTCACTTTAAGCACCTTCTAAACACCATTTTGCATCGTCTCATTCTCTTTAAAGTCACTTTAAGCACCTTCTAAACACCATTTTGCATCGTCTCATTCTCTTTAAAGTCACTTTAAGCACCTTCTAAACCTCATTTTGCATCGTCTCATTCTCTCTAAAGTCACTTAAAGCACCTTCTAAACACCATTTTGCATCGTCTCATTCTCTCTAACGTCACTTTAAGCACCTTGAAACACCATTTTGCATCGTCTCATTCTCTCTAACGTCACTTAAAGCACCTTCTTAACACCATTTTGCATCGTCTCATTCTCTTTAAAGTCACTTTAAGCACCTTCTTAACCTCATTTTGCATCGTCTCATTCTCTTTAAAGTCACTTTAAGCACCTTCTAAACACCATTTTGCATCGTCTCATTCTCTTTAAAGTCACTTTAAGCACCTTCTAAACACCATTTTGCATCGTCTCATTCTCTTTAAAGTCACTTTAAGCACCTTCTAAACCTCATTTTGCATCGTCTCATTCTCTTTAAAGTCACTTTAAGCACCTTCTAAACACCATTTTGCATCGTCTCATTCTCTTTAAAGTCACTTTAAGCACCTTCTAAACCTCATTTTGCATCGTCTCATTCTCTTTAAAGTCACTTTAAGCACCTTCTTAACCCCATTTTGCATCGTCTCATTCTCTTTAAAGTCACTTTAAGCACCTTCTAAACACCATTTTGCATCGTCTCATTCTCTTTAAAGTCACTTTAAGCACCTTCTAAACCTCATTTTGCATCGTCTCATTCTCTTTAAAGTCACTTTAAGCACCTTCTAAACACCATTTTGCATCGTCTCATTCTCTTTAAAGTCACTTTAAGCACCTTCTAAACACCATTTTGCATCGTCTCATTCTCTTTAAAGTCACTTTAAGCACCTTCTAAACACCATTTTGCATCGTCTCATTCTCTTTAAAGTCACTTTAAGCACCTTCTAAACACCATTTTGCATCGTCTCATTCTCTTTAAAGTCACTTTAAGCACCTTCTTAACCTCATTTTGCATCGTCTCATTCTCTTTAAAGTTACTTTAAGCACCTTCTTAACCTCATTTTGCATCGTCTCATTCTCTTTAAAGTCACTTTAAGCACCTTCTAAACACCATTTTGCATCGTCTCATTCTCTTTAAAGTCACTTTAAGCACCTTCTAAACCTCATTTTGCATCGTCTCATTCTCTTTAAAGTCACTTTAAGCACCTTCTAAACACCATTCTGCATCGTCTCATTCTCTTTAAAGTCACTTTAAGCACCTTCTAAACACCATTTTGCATCGTCTCATTCTCTTTAAAGTCACTTTAAGCACCTTCTAAACACCATTTTGCATCGTCTCATTCTCTTTAAAGTCACTTTAAGCACCTTCTAAACACCATTTTGAATCGTCTCATTCTCTTTAAAGTCACTTTAAGCACCTTCTAAACCTCATTTTGCATCGTCTCATTCTCTTTAAAGTCACTTAAAGCACCTTCTAAACACCATTTTGCATCGTCTCATTCTCTTTAAAGTCACTTTAAGCACTTTCTAAACCTCATTTTGCATCGTCTCATTCTCTTTAAAGTCACTTTAAGCACCTTCTTAACCTCATTTTGCATCGTCTCATTCTCTTTAAAGTCACTTTAAGCACCTTCTAAACACCATTTTGCATCGTCTCATTCTCTTTAAAGTCACTTTAAGCACCTTCTAAACACCATCTTGCATCGTCTCATTCTCTTTAAAGTCACTTTAAGCACCTTCTAAACACTATTTTGCATCGTCTCATTCTCTTTAAAGTCACTTTAAGCACCTTCTTAACCTCATTTTGCATCGTCTCATTCTCTTTAAAGTCACTTTAAGCACCTTCTAAACCTCATTTTGCATCGTCTCATTCTCTTTAAAGTCACTTTAAGCACCTTCTAAACCTCATTTTGCATCGTCTCATTCACTTTAAAGTCACTTTAAGCACCTTCTAAACACCATTTTGCATCGTCTCATTCTCTTTAAAGTCACTTTAAGCACCTTCTTAACCTCATTTTGCATCGTCTCATTCTCTTTAAAGTCACTTTAAGCACCTTCTAAACACCATTTTGCATCGTCTCATTCTCTTTAAAGTCACCATAAGCACCTTCTAAACACCATTTTGCATCGTCTCATTCTCTTAAAAGTCACTTTAAGCACCTTCTAAACACCATTTTGCATCGTCTCATTCTCTTTAAAGTCACTTTAAGCACCTTCTAAACCTCATTTTGCATCGTCTCATTCTCTTTAAAGTCACTTTAAGCACCTTCTAAACACCATTTTGCATCGTCTCATTCTCTTTAAAGTCACTTTAAGCACCTTCTAAACCTCATTTTGCATCGTCTCATTCTCTTTAAAGTCACTTTAAGCACCTTCTTAACCTCATTTTGCATCGTCTCATTCTCTTTAAAGTCACTTTAAGCACCTTCTAAACCTCATTGTGCATCGTCTCATTCTCTTTAAAGTCACTTAAAGCACCTTCTTAACCTCATTTTGCATCGTCTCATTCTCTTTAAAGTCACTTTAAGCACCTTCTAAACACCATTTTGCATCGTCTCATTCTCTTTAAAGTCACTTTAAGCACCTTCTAAACCTCATTTTGCATCGTCTCATTCTCTTTAAAGTCACTTTAAGCACCTTCTAAACACCATTTTGCATCGTCTCATTCTCTTTAAAGTCACTTTAAGCACCTTCTAAACCTCATTTTGCATCGTCTCATTCTCTTTAAAGTCACTTTAAGCACCTTCTAAACACCATTTTGCATCGTCTCATTCTCTTTAAAGTCACCATAAGCACCTTCTAAACACCATTTTGCATCGTCTCAATCACTTTAAAGTCACTTTAAGCACCTTCTAAACACCATTTTGCATCGTCTCATTCTCTTTAAAGTCACTTTAAGCACCTTCTAAACCTCATTTTGCATCGTCTCATTCTCTTTAAAGTCACTTTAAGCACCTTCTTAACCTCATTTTGCATCGTCTCATTCTCTTTAAAGTCACTTTAAGCACCTTCTAAACACCATTTTGCATCGTCTCATTCTCTTTAAAGTCACTTTAAGCACCTTCTAAACACCATTTTGCATCGTCTCATTCTCTTTAAAGTCACTTTAAGCACCTTCTAAACCTCATTTTGCATCGTCTCATTCTCTTTAAAGTCACTTAAAGCACCTTCTTAACACCATTTTGCATCGTCTCATTCTCTTTAAAGTCACTTTAAGCACCTTCTTAACCAAATTTTGCATCGTCTCATTCTCTTTAAAGTCACTTTAAGCACCTTCTAAACACCATTTTGCATCGTCTCATTCTCTTTAAAGTCACTTAAAGCACCTTCTAAACACCATTTTGCATCGTCTCATTCTCTTTAAAGTCACTTTAAGCACCTTCTAAACCTCATTTTGCATCGTCTCATTCTCTTTAAAGTCACTTTAAGCACCTTCTAAACACCATTTTGCATCGTCTCATTCTCTTTAAAGTCACTTTAAGCACCTTCTAAACCTCATTTTGCATCGTCTCATTCTCTTTAAAGTCACTTAAAGCACCTTCTTAACACCATTTTGCATCGTCTTATTCTCTTTAAAGTCACTTTAAGCACCTTCTTAACCTCATTTTGCATCGTCTCATTCTCTTTAAAGTCACTTTAAGCACCTTCTAAACACCATTTTGCATCGTCTCATTCTCTTTAAAGTCACTTTAAGCACCTTCTAAACACCATTTTGCATCGTCTCATTCTCTTTAAAGTCACTTTAAGCACCTTCTAAACCTCATTTTGCATCGTCTCATTCTCTTGAAAGTCACTTTAAGCACCTTCTAAACACCATTTTGCATCGTCTCATTCTCTTTAAAGTCACTTTAAGCACCTTCTAAACCTCATTTTGCATCGTCTCATTCTTTTTAAAGTCACTTTAAGCACCTTCTTAACCTCATTTTGCATCGTCTCATTCTCTTTAAAGTCACTTTAAGCACCTTCTTAACCTCATTTTGCATCGTCTCATTCTCTTTAAAGTCACTTTAAGCACCTTCTAAACACCATTTTGCATCGTCTCATTCTCTTTAAAGTCACTTTAAGCACCTTCTAAACCTCATTTTGCTTCGTCTCATTCTCTTTAAAGTCACTTTAAGCACCTTCTAAACACCATTTTGCATCGTCTCATTCTCTTTAAAGTCACTTTAAGCACCTTCTAAACACCATTTTGCATCGTCTCATTCTCTTTAAAGTCACTTTAAGCACCTTCTAAACACCATTTTGCATCGTCTCATTCTCTTTAAAGTCACTTTAAGCACCTTCTAAACCTCATTTTGCATCGTCTCATTCTCTTTAAAGTCACTTTAAGCACCTTCTAAACACCGTTTTGCATCGTCTCATTCTCTCTAAAGTCACTTTAAGCACCTTCTAAACACCATTTTGCATCGTCTCATTCTCTTTAAAGTCACTTTAAGCACCTTCTAAACACCATTTTGCATCGTCTCATTCTCTTTAAAGTCACTTTAAGCACCTTCTAAACCTCATTTTGCATCGTCTCATTCTCTCTAAAGTCACTTAAAGCACCTTCTAAACACCATTTTGCATCGTCTCATTCTCTTTAAAGTCACTTTAAGCACCTTCTAAACACCATTTTGCATCGTCTCATTCTCTTTAAAGTCACTTTAAGCACCTTCTAAACACCATTTTGCATCATCTCATTCTCTTTAAAGTCACTTTAAGCACCTTCTAAACCTCATTTTGCATCGTCTCATTCTCTTTAAAGTCACTTAAAGCACCTTCTTAACACCATTTTGCATCGTCTCATTCTCTTTAAAGTCACTTTAAGCACCTTCTTAACCTCATTTTGCATCGTCTCATTCTCTTTAAAGTCACTTTGAGCACCTTCTAAACACCATTTTGCATCGTCTCATTCTCTTTAAAGTCACTTTAAGCACCTTCTAAACACCATTTTGCATCGTCTCATTCTCTTTAAAGTCACTTTAAGCACCTTCTAAACCTCATTTTGCATCGTCTCATTCTCTTTAAAGTCACTTTAAGCACCTTCTAAACACCATTTTGCATCATCTCATTCTCTTTAAAGTCACTTTAAGCACCTTCTAAACCTCATTTTGCATCGTCTCATTCTCTTTAAAGTCACTTTAAGCACCTTCTTAACCTCATTTTGCATCGTCTCATTCTCTTTAAAGTCACTTTAAGCACCTTCTAAACACCATTTTGCATCGTCTCATTCTCTTTAAAGTCACTTTAAGCACCTTCTAAACCTCATGTTGCTTCGTCTCATTCTCTTTAAAGTCACTTTAAGCACCTTCTAATCACCATTCTGCATCGTCTCATTCTCTTTAAAGTCACTTTAAGCACCTTCTAAACACCATTTTGCATCGTCTCATTCTCTTTAAAGTCACTTTAAGCACCTTCTAAACACCATTTTGCATCGTCTCATTCTCTTTAAAGTCACTTTAAGCACCTTCTAAACACCATTTTGCATCGTCTCATTCTCTTTAAAGTCACTTTAAGCACCTTCTTAACCTCATTTTGCATCGTCTCATTCTCTTTAAAGTCACTTTAAGCACCTTCTTAACCTCATTTTGCTTCGTCTCATTCTCTTTAAAGTCACTTTAAGCACCTTCTAAACACCATTCTGCATCGTCTCATTCTCTTTAAAGTCACTTTAAGCACCTTCTAAACACCATTTTGCATCGTCTCATTCTCTTTAAAGTCACTTTAAGCACCTTCTAAACACCATTTTGCATCGTCTCATTCTCTTTAAAGTCACTTTAAGCACCTTCTAAACACCATTTTGCATCGTCTCATTCTCTTTCAAGTCACTTTAAGCACCTTCTAAACACCATTTTGCATCGTCTCATTCTCTTTAAAGTCACTTTAAGCACCTTCTAAACCTCATTTTGCATCGTCTCATTCTCTTTAAAGTCACTTAAAGCACCTTCTAAACACCATTTTGCATCGTCTCATTCTCTTTAAAGTCACTTTAAGCACCTTCTAAACCTCATTTTGCATCGTCTCATTCTCTTTAAAGTCACTTTAAGCACCTTCTTAACCTCATTTTGCATCGTCTCATTCTCTTTAAAGTCACTTTAAGCAACTTCTAAACACCATTTTGCATCGTCTCATTCTCTTTAAAGTCACTTTAAGCACCTTCTAAACACCATCTTGCATCGTCTCATTCTCTTTAAAGTCACTTAAAGCACCTTCTAAACACTATTTTGCATCGTCTCATTCTCTTTAAAGTCACTTTAAGCACCTTCTTAACCTCATTTTGCATCGTCTCATTCTCTTTAAAGTCACTTTAAGCACCTTCTAAACCTCATTTTGCATCGTCTCATTCTCTTTAAAGTCACTTTAAGCACCTGCTAAACCTCATTTTGCATCGTCTCATTCTCTTTAAAGTCACTTTAAGCACCTTCTAAACACCATTTTGGATCGTCTCATTCTCTTTAAAGTCACTTTAAGCACCTTCTTAACCTCATTTTGCATCGTCTCATTCTCTTTAAAGTCACTTTAAGCACCTTCTAAACACCATTTTGCATCGTCTCATTCTCTTTAAAGTCACCATAAGCACCTTCTAAACACCATTTTGCATCGTCTCATTCTCTTAAAAGTCACTTTAAGCACCTTCTAAACACCATTTTGCATCGTCTCATTCTCTTTAAAGTCACTTTAAGCACCTTCTAAACCTCATTTTGCATCGTCTCATTCTCTTTAAAGTCACTTTAAGCACCTTCTAAACACCATTTTGCATCGTCTCATTCTCTTTAAAGTCACTTTAAGCACCTTCTAAACACCATTTTGCATCGTCTCATTCTCTTTAAAGTCACTTTAAGCACCTTCTAAACACCATTTTGCATCGTCTCATTCTCTTTAAAGTCACTTTAAGCACCTTCTAAACCTCATTTTGCATCGTCTCATTCTCTTTAAAGTCACTTTAAGCACCTTCTAAACCTCATTTTGCATCGTCTCATTCTCTTTAAAGTCACCATAAGCACCTTCTAAACACCATTTTGCATCGTCTCATTCTCTTTAAAGTCACTTTAAGCACCTTCTAAACACCATTTTGCATCGTCTCATTCTCTTTAAAGTCACTTTAAGCACCTTCTAAACCTCATTTTGCATCGTCTCATTCTCTTTAAAGTCACTTTAAGCACCTTCTTAACCTCATTTTGCATCGTCTCATTCTCTTTAAAGTCACTTTAAGCACCTTCTAAACACCATTTTGCATCGTCTCATTCTCTTTAAAGTCACTTTAAGCACCTTCTAAACACCATTTTGCATCGTCTCATTCTCTATAAAGTCACTTTAAGCACCTTCTAAACACCATTTTGCATCGTCTCATTCTCTTTAAAGTCACTTTAAGCACCTTCTAAACACCATTTTGCATCGTCTCATTCTCTTTAAAGTCACTTAAAGCACCTTCTAAACCTCATTTTGCATCGTCTCATTCTCTTTAAAGTCACTTAAAGCACCTTCTTAACCTCATTTTGCATCGTCTCATTCTCTTTAAAGTCACTTTAAGCACCTTCTAAACACCATTTTGCATCGTCTCATTCTCTTTAAAGTCACTTTAAGCACCTTCTAAACACCATTTTGCATCGTCTCATTCTCTTTAAAGTCACTTTAAGCACCTTCTAAACCTCATTTTGCATCGTCTCATTCTCTTTAAAGTCACTTTAAGCACCTTCTAAATACCATTTTGCATCGTCTCATTCTCTTTAAAGTCACTTTAAGCACCTTCTAAACCTCATTTTGCATCGTCTCATTCTCTTTAAAGTCACTTTAAGCACCTTCTAAACACCATTTTGCATCGTCTCATTCTCTTTAAAGTCACTTTAAGCACCTTCTAAACACCATTTTGCATCGTCTCATTCTCTTTAAAGTCACTTTAAGCACCTTCTAAATACCATTTTGCATCGTCTCATTCTCTTTAAAGTCACTTTAAGCACCTTCTAAACCTCACTTTGCATCGTCTCATTCTCTTTAAAGTCACTTTAAGCACCTTCTAAACCTCATTTTGCATCGTCTCGTTCTCTTTAAAGTCACTTTAAGCACCTTCTAAACACCATTTTGCATCGTCTCATTCTCTTTAAAGTCACTTTAAGCACCTTCTAAACACCATTTTGCATCGTCTCATTCTCTTTAAAGTCACTTTAAGCACCTTCTAAACACCATTTTGCATCGTCTCATTCTCTTTAAAGTCACTTTAAGCACCTTCTAAACACCATTTTGCATCGTCTCATTCTCTTTAAAGTCACTTTAAGCACCTTCTAAACACCATTTTGCATCGTCTCATTCTCTTTAAAGTCACTTTAAGCACCTTCTAAACCTCATTTTGCATCGTCTCATTCTCTTTAAAGTCACTTTAAGCACCTTCTAAACACCATTTTGCATCGTCTCATTCTCTTTAAAGTCACTTTAAGCACCTTCTAAACACCATTTTGCATCGTCTCATTCTCTTTAAAGTCACTTTAAGCACCTTCTAAACCTCATTTTGCATCGTCTCATTCTCTTTAAAGTCACTTTAAGCACCTTCTAAATACCATTTTGCATCGTCTCATTCTCTTTAAAGTCACTTTAAGCACCTTCTAAACCTCATTTTGCTTCGTCTCATTCTCTTTAAAGTCACTTTAAGCACCTTCTAAACACCATTCTGCATCGTCTCATTCTCTTTAAAGTCACTTTAAGCACCTTCTAAACACCATTTTGCATCGTCTCATTCTCTTTCAAGTCACTTTAAGCACCTTCTAAACACCATTTTGCATCGTCTCATTCTCTTTAAAGTCACTTTAAGCACCTTCTAAACACCATTTTGCATCGTCTCATTCTCTTTAAAGTCACTTTAAGCACCTTCTAAACCTCATTTTGCATCGTCTCATTCTCTTTAAAGTCACTTAAAGCACCTTCTAAACACCATTTTGCATCGTCTCATTCTCTTTAAAGTCACTTTAAGCACCTTCTAAACCTCATTTTGCATCGTCTCATTCTCTTTAAAGTCACTTTAAGCACCTTCTTAACCTCATTTTGCATCGTCTCATTCTCTTTAAAGTCACTTTAAGCACCTTCTAAACACCATTTTGCATCGTCTCATTCTCTTTAAAGTCACTTTAAGCACCTTCTAAACACCATCTTGCATCGTCTCATTCTCTTTAAAGTCACTTAAAGCACCTTCTAAACACTATTTTGCATCGTCTCATTCTCTTTAAAGTCACTTTAAGCACCTTCTTAACCTCATTTTGCATCGTCTCATTCTCTTTAAAGTCACTTTAAGCACCTTCTAAACCTCATTTTGCATCGTCTCATTCTCTTTAAAGTCACTTTAAGCACCTGCTAAACCTCATTTTGCATCGTCTCATTCTCTTTAAAGTCACTTTAAGCACCTTCTTAACCTCATTTTGCATCGTCTCATTCTCTTTAAAGTCACTTTAAGCACCTTCTAAACACTATTTTGCATCGTCTCATTCTCTTTAAAGTCACTTTAAGCACCTGCTAAACCTCATTTTGCATCGTCTCATTCACTTTAAAGTCACTTTAAGCACCTTCTAAACACCATTTTGCATCGTCTCATTCTCTTTAAAGTCACTTTAAGCACCTTCTTAACCTCATTTTGCATCGTCTCATTCTCTTTAAAGTCACCATAAGCACCTTCTAAACACCATTTTGCATCGTCTCATTCTCTTTAAAGTCACTTTAAGCACCTTCTAAACACCATTTTGCATCGTCTCATTCTCTTTAAAGTCACTTTAAGCACCTTCTAAACCTCATTTTGCATCGTCTCATTCTCTTTAAAGTCACTTTAAGCACCTTCTTAACCTCATTTTGCATCGTCTCATTCTCTTTAAAGTCACCATAAGCACCTTCTAAACACCATTTTGCATCGTCTCATTCTCTTTAAAGTCACTTTAAGCACCTTCTAAACCTCATTTTGCATCGTCTCATTCTCTTTAAAGTCACTTTAAGCACCTTCTAAACACCATTTTGCATCGTCTCATTCTCTTTAAAGTCACTTTAAGCACCTTCTAAACCTCATGTTGCTTCGTCTCATTCTCTTTAAAGTCACTTTAAGCACCTTCTAATCACCATTCTGCATCGTCTCATTCTCTTTAAAGTCACTTTAAGCACCTTCTAAACACCATTTTGCATCGTCTCATTCTCTTTAAAGTCACTTTAAGCACCTTCTAAACACCATTTTGCATCGTCTCATTCTCTTTAAAGTCACTTTAAGCACCTTCTAAACACCATTTTGCATCGTCTCATTCTCTTTAAAGTCACTTTAAGCACCTTCTTAACCTCATTTTGCATCGTCTCATTCTCTTTAAAGTCACTTTAAGCACCTTCTTAACCTCATTTTGCTTCGTCTCATTCTCTTTAAAGTCACTTTAAGCACCTTCTAAACACCATTCTGCATCGTCTCATTCTCTTTAAAGTCACTTTAAGCACCTTCTAAACACCATTTTGCATCGTCTCATTCTCTTTAAAGTCACTTTAAGCACCTTCTAAACAACATTTTGCATCGTCTCATTCTCTTTAAAGTCACTTTAAGCACCTTCTAAACACCATTTTGCATCGTCTCATTCTCTTTCAAGTCACTTTAAGCACCTTCTAAACACCATTTTGCATCGTCTCATTCTCTTTAAAGTCACTTTAAGCACCTTCTAAACCTCATTTTGCATCGTCTCATTCTCTTTAAAGTCACTTTAAGCACCTTCTAAACACCATTTTGCATCGTCTCATTCTCTTTAAAGTCACTTTAAGCACCTTCTAAACCTCATTTTGCATCGTCTCATTCTCTTTAAAGTCACTTTAAGCACCTTCTTAACCTCATTTTGCATCGTCTCATTCTCTTTAAAGTCACTTTAAGCACCTTCTAAACACCATTTTGCATCGTCTCATTCTCTTTAAAGTCACTTTAAGCACCTTCTAAACACCATCTTGCATCGTCTCATTCTCTTTAAAGTCACTTAAAGCACCTTCTAAACACTATTTTGCATCGTCTCATTCTCTTTAAAGTCACTTTAAGCACCTTCTTAACCTCATTTTGCATCGTCTCATTCTCTTTAAAGTCACTTTAAGCACCTTCTAAACCTCATTTTGCATCGTCTCATTCTCTTTAAAGTCACTTTAAGCACCTGCTAAACCTCATTTTGCATCGTCTCATTCTCTTTAAAGTCACTTTAAGCACCTTCTAAACACCATTTTGGAACGTCTCATTCTCTTTAAAGTCACTTTAAGCACCTTCTTAACCTCATTTTGCATCGTCTCATTCTCTTTAAAGTCACTTTAAGCACCTTCTAAACACCATTTTGCATCGTCTCATTCTCTTTAAAGTCACCATAAGCACCTTCTAAACACCATTTTGCATCGTCTCATTCTCTTAAAAGTCACTTTAAGCACCTTCTAAACACCATTTTGCATCGTCTCATTCTCTTTAAAGTCACTTTAAGCACCTTCTAAACCTCATTTTGCATCGTCTCATTCTCTTTAAAGTCACTTTAAGCACCTTCTAAACACCATTTTGCATCGTCTCATTCTCTTTAAAGTCACTTTAAGCACCTTCTAAACACCATTTTGCATCGTCTCATTCTCTTTAAAGTCACTTTAAGCACCTTCTAAACACCATTTTGCATCGTCTCATTCTCTTTAAAGTCACTTTAAGCACCTTCTAAACCTCATTTTGCATCGTCTCATTCTCTTTAAAGTCACTTTAAGCACCTTCTAAACACCATTTTGCATCGTCTCATTCTCTTTAAAGTCACCATAAGCACCTTCTAAACACCATTTTGCATCGTCTCATTCTCTTTAAAGTCACTTTAAGCACCTTCTAAACACCATTTTGCATCGTCTCATTCTCTTTAAAGTCACTTTAAGCACCTTCTAAACCTCATTTTGCATCGTCTCATTCTCTTTAAAGTCACTTTAAGCACCTTCTAAACCTCATTTTGCATCGTCTCATTCTCTTTAAAGTCACTTTAAGCACCTTCTAAACACCATTTTGCATCGTCTCATTCTCTTTAAAGTCACTTTAAGCACCTTCTAAACACCATTTTGCATCGTCTCATTCTCTATAAAGTCACTTTAAGCACCTTCTAAACACCATTTTGCATCGTCTCATTCTCTTTAAAGTCACTTTAAGCACCTTCTAAACACCATTTTGCATCGTCTCATTCTCTTTAAAGTCACTTTAAGCACCTTCTAAACCTCATTTTGCATCGTCTCATTCTCTTTAAAGTCACTTAAAGCACCTTCTTAACCTCATTTTGCATCGTCTCATTCTCTTTAAAGTCACTTTAAGCACCTTCTAAACACCATTTTGCATCGTCTCATTCTCTTTAAAGTCACTTTAAGCACCTTCTAAACACCATTTTGCATCGTCTCATTCTCTTTAAAGTCACTTTAAGCACCTTCTAAACCTCATTTTGCATCGTCTCATTCTCTTTAAAGTCACTTTAAGCACCTTCTAAATACCATTTTGCATCGTCTCATTCTCTTTAAAGTCACTTTAAGCACCTTCTAAACCTCATTTTGCATCGTCTCATTCTCTTTAAAGTCACTTTAAGCACCTTCTAAACACCATTTTGCATCGTCTCATTCTCTTTAAAGTCACTTTAAGCACCTTCTAAACACCATTTTGCATCGTCTCATTCTCTTTAAAGTCACTTTAAGCACCTTCTAAATACCATTTTGCATCGTCTCATTCTCTTTAAAGTCACTTTAAGCACCTTCTAAACCTCACTTTGCATCGTCTCATTCTCTTTAAAGTCACTTTAAGCACCTTCTAAACCTCATTTTGCATCGTCTCGTTCTCTTTAAAGTCACTTTAAGCACCTTCTAAACACCATTTTGCATCGTCTCATTCTCTTTAAAGTCACTTTAAGCACCTTCTAAACACCATTTTGCATCGTCTCATTCTCTTTAAAGTCACTTTAAGCACCTTCTAAACACCATTTTGCATCGTCTCATTCTCTTTAAAGTCACTTTAAGCACCTTCTAAACACCATTTTGCATCGTCTCATTCTCTTTAAAGTCACTTTAAGCACCTTCTAAACCTCATTTTGCATCGTCTCATTCTCTTTAAAGTCACTTTAATCACCTTCTAAACACCATTTTGCATCGTCTCATTCTCTTTAAAGTCACTTTAAGCACCTTCTTAATCTCATTTTGCATCGTCTCATTCTCTTTAAAGTCACTTTAAGCACCTTCTAAACCTCATTTTGCATCGTCTCATTCTCTTTAAAGTCACTTTAAGCACCTTCTAAATACCATTTTGCATCGTCTCATTCTCTTTAAAGTCACTTTAAGCACCTTCTAAACCTCATTTTGCTTCGTCTCATTCTCTTTAAAGTCACTTTAAGCACCTTCTAAACACCATTCTGCATCGTCTCATTCTCTTTAAAGTCACTTTAAGCACCTTCTAAACACCATTTTGCATCGTCTCATTCTCTTTAAAGTCACTTTAAGCACCTTCTAAACACCATTTTGCATCGTCTCATTCTCTTTAAAGTCACTTTAAGCACCTTCTAAACACCATTTTGCATCGTCTCATTCTCTTTAAAGTCACTTTAAGCACCTTCTAAACCTCATTTTGCATCGTCTCATTCTCTTTAAAGTCACTTAAAGCACCTTCTAAACACCATTTTGCATCGTCTCATTCTCTTTAAAGTCACTTTAAGCACCTTCTAAACCTCATTTTGCATCGTCTCATTCTCTTTAAAGTCACTTTAAGCACCTTCTTAACCTCATTTTGCATCGTCTCATTCTCTTTAAAGTCACTTTAAGCACCTTCTAAACACCATTTTGCATCGTCTCATTCTCTTTAAAGTCACTTTAAGCACCTTCTAAACACCATCTTGCATCGTCTCATTCTCTTTAAAGTCACTTAAAGCACCTTCTAAACACTATTTTGCATCGTCTCATTCTCTTTAAAGTCACTTTAAGCACCTTCTTAACCTCATTTTGCATCGTCTCATTCTCTTTAAAGTCACTTTAAGCACCTTCTAAACCTCATTTTGCATCGTCTCATTCTCTTTAAAGTCACTTTAAGCACCTGCTAAACCTCATTTTGCATCGTCTCATTCTCTTTAAAGTCACTTTAAGCACCTTCTTAACCTCATTTTGCATCGTCTCATTCTCTTTAAAGTCACTTTAAGCACCTTCTAAACACTATTTTGCATCGTCTCATTCTCTTTAAAGTCACTTTAAGCACCTGCTAAACCTCATTTTGCATCGTCTCATTCTCTTTAAAGTCACTTTAAGCACCTTCTAAACACCATTTTGCATCGTCTCATTCTCTTTAAAGTCACTTTAAGCACCTTCTTAACCTCATTTTGCATTGTCTCATTCTCTTTAAAGTCACCATAAGCACCTTCTAAACACCATTTTGCATCGTCTCATTCTCTTTAAAGTCACTTTAAGCACCTTCTAAACACCATTTTGCATCGTCTCATTCTCTTTAAAGTCACTTTAAGCACCTTCTAAACACCATTTTGCATCGTCTCATTCTCTTTAAAGTCACCATAAGCACCTTCTAAACACCATTTTGCATCGTCTCATTCTCTTAAAAGTCACTTTAAGCACCTTCTAAACACCATTTTGCATCGTCTCATTCTCTTTAAAGTCACTTTAAGCACCTTCTAAACCTCATTTTGCATCGTCTCATTCTCTTTAAAGTCACTTTAAGCACCTTCTAAACACCATTTTGCATCGTCTCATTCTCTTTAAAGTCACTTTAAGCACCTTCTAAACCTCATTTTGCATCGTCTCATTCTCTTTAAAGTCACTTTAAGCACCTTCTTAACCTCATTTTGCATCGTCTCATTCTCTTTAAAGTCACTTTAAGCACCTTCTAAACCTCATTGTGCATCGTCTCATTCTCTTTAAAGTCACTTTAAGCACCTTCTTAACCTCATTTTGCATCGTCTCATTCTCTTTAAAGTCACTTTAAGCACCTTCTAAACACCATTTTGCATCGTCTCATTCTCTTTAAAGTCACTTTAAGCACCTTCTAAACCTCATTTTGCATCGTCTCATTCTCTTTAAAGTCACTTTAAGCACCTTCTAAACACCATTTTGCATCGTCTCATTCTCTTTAAAGTCACTTTAAGCACCTTCTAAACCTCATTTTGCATCGTCTCATTCTCTTTAAAGTCACTTTAAGCACCTTCTAAACACCATTTTGCATCGTCTCATTCTCTTTAAAGTCACCATAAGCACCTTCTAAACACCATTTTGCATCGTCTCATTCACTTTAAAGTCACTTTAAGCACCTTCTAAACACCATTTTGCATCGTCTCATTCTCTTTAAAGTCACTTTAAGCACCTTCTAAACCTCATTTTGCATCGTCTCATTCTCTTTAAAGTCACTTTAAGCACCTTCTTAACCTCATTTTGCATCGTCTCATTCTCTTTAAAGTCACTTTAAGCACCTTCTAAACACCATTTTGCATCGTCTCATTCTCTTTAAAGTCACTTTAAGCACCTTCTAAACACCATTTTGCATCGTCTCATTCTCTTTAAAGTCACTTTAAGCACCTTCTTAACCTCATTTTGCATCGTCTCATTCTCTTTAAAGTCACTTTAAGCACCTTCTAAACCTCATTGTGCATCGTCTCATTCTCTTTAAAGTCACTTAAAGCACCTTCTTAACCTCATTTTGCATCGTCTCATTCTCTTTAAAGTCACTTTAAGCACCTTCTAAACACCATTTTGCATCGTCTCATTCTCTTTAAAGTCACTTTAAGCACCTTCTAAACACCATTTTGCATCGTCTCATTCTCTTTAAAGTCACTTTAAGCACCTTCTAAACCTCATTGTGCATCGTCTCATTCTCTTTAAAGTCACTTAAAGCACCTTCTTAACCTCATTTTGCATCGTCTCATTCTCTTTAAAGTCACTTTAAGCACCTTCTAAACACCATTTTGCATCGTCTCATTCTCTTTAAAGTCACTTTAAGCACCTTCTAAACACCATTTTGCATCGTCTCATTCTCTTTAAAGTCACTTTAAGCACCTTCTAAACACCATTTTGCATCGTCTCATTCTCTTTAAAGTCACTTTAAGCACCTTCTAAACACCATCTTGCATCGTCTCATTCTCTTTAAAGTCACTTAAAGCACCTTCTAAACACCATTTTGCATCGTCTCATTCTCTTTAAAGTCACTTTAAGCACCTTCTTAACCTCATTTTGCATCGTCTCATTCTCTTTAAAGTCACTTTAAGCACCTTCTAAACCTCATTTTGCATCGTCTCATTCTCTTTAAAGTCACTTAAGCACCTTCTAAACACCATTTTGCATCGTCTCATTCTCTTTAAAGTCACTTTAAGCACCTTCTTAACCTCATTTTGCATCGTCTCATTCTCTTTAAAGTCACTTTAAGCACCTTCTAAACACCATTTTGCATCGTCTCATTCTCTTTAAAGTCACTTTAAGCACCTGCTTAACCTCATTTTGCATCGTCTCATTCACTTTAAAGTCACTTTAAGCACCTTCTAAACACCATTTTGCATCGTCTCATTCTCTTTAAAGTCACTTTAAGCACCTGCTAAACCTCATTTTGCATCGTCTCATTCTCTTTAAAGTCACCATAAGCACCTTCTAAACACCATTTTGCATCGTCTCATTCTCTTTAAAGTCACTTTAAGCACCTTCTAAACACCATTTTGCATCGTCTCATTCTCTTTAAAGTCACTTTAAGCACCTTCTAAACACCATTTTGCATCGTCTCATTCTCTTTAAAGTCACCATAAGCACCTTCTAAACACCATTTTGCATCGTCTCATTCTCTTAAAAGTCACTTTAAGCACCTTCTAAACACCATTTTGCATCGTCTGATTCTCTTTAAAGTCACTTTAAGCACCTTCTAAACCTCATTTTGCATCGTCTCATTCTCTTTAAAGTCACTTTAAGCACCTTCTAAACACCATTTTGCATCGTCTCATTCTCTTTAAAGTCACTTTAAGCACCTTCTAAACCTCATTTTGCATCGTCTCATTCTCTTTAAAGTCACTTTAAGCACCTTCTTAACCTCATTTTGCATCGTCTCATTCTCTTTAAAGTCACTTTAAGCACCTTCTAAACCTCATTGTGCATCGTCTCATTCTCTTTAAAGTCACTTAAAGCACCTTCTTAACCTCATTTTGCATCGTCTCATTCTCTTTAAAGTCACTTTAAGCACCTTCGAAACACCATTTTGCATCGTCTCATTCTCTTTAAAGTCACTTTAAGCACCTTCTAAACACCATTTTGCATCGTCTCATTCTCTTTAAAGTCACTTTAAGCACCTTCTAAACACCATTTTGCATCGTCTCATTCTCTTTAAAGTCACTTTAAGCACCTTCTAAACCTCATTTTGCATCGTCTCATTCTCTTTAAAGTCACTTTAAGCACCTTCTAAACACCATTTTGCATCGTCTCATTCTCTTTAAAGTCACCATAAGCACCTTCTAAACACCATTTTGCATCGTCTCATTCACTTTAAAGTCACTTTAAGCACCTTCTAAACACCATTTTGCATCGTCTCATTCTCTTTAAAGTCACTTTAAGCACCTTCTAAACCTCATTTTGCATCGTCTCATTCTCTTTAAAGTCACTTTAAGCACCTTCTTAACCTCATTTTGCATCGTCTCATTCTCTTTAAAGTCACTTTAAGCACCTTCTAAACACCATTTTGCATCGTCTCATTCTCTTTAAAGTCACTTTAAGCACCTTCTAAACCTCATTTTGCATCGTCTCATTCTCTTTAAAGTCACTTTAAGCACCTTCTAAACACCATTTTGCATCGTCTCATTCTCTTTAAAGTCACCATAAGCACCTTCTAAACACCATTTTGCATCGTCTCATTCACTTTAAAGTCACTTTAAGCACCTTCTAAACACCATTTTGCATCGTCTCATTCTCTTTAAAGTCACTTTAAGCACCTTCTAAACCTCATTTTGCATCGTCTCATTCTCTTTAAAGTCACTTTAAGCACCTTCTAAACACCATTTTGCATCGTCTCATTCTCTTTAAAGTCACTTTAAGCACCTTCTAAACACCATTTTGCATCGTCTCATTCTCTTTAAAGTCACTTTAAGCACCTTCTAAACACCATTTTGCATCGTCTCATTCTCTTTAAAGTCACTTAAAGCACCTTCTAAACCTCATTTTGCATCGTCTTATTCTCTTTAAAGTCACTTAAAGCACCTTCTTAACATCATTTTGCATCGTCTCATTCTCTTTAAAGTCACTTTAAGCACCTTCTAAACCTCATTTTGCATCGTCTCATTCTCTTTAAAGTCACTTTAAGCACCTTCTAAACACCATTTTGCATCGTCTCATTCTCTTTAAAGTCACTTTAAGCACCTTCTAAACACCATTTTGCATCGTCTCATTCTCTTTAAAGTCACTTTAAGCACCTTCTAAATACCATTTTGCATCGTCTCATTCTCTTTAAAGTCACTTTAAGCACCTTCTTAACCTAATTTTGCATCGTCTCATTCTCTTTAAAGTCACTTTAAGCACCTTCAAAATACCATTTTGCATCGTCTCATTCTCTTTAAAGTCACTTTAAGCACCTTCTAAACACCATTTTGCATCGTCTCATTCTCTTTAAAGTCACTTTAAGCACCTTCTAAACATCATTTTGCATCGTCTCATTCTCTTTAAAGTCACTTTAAGCACCTTCTAAACACCATTTTGCATCGTCTCATTCTCTTTAAAGTCACTTTAAGCACCTTCTAAAGACCATTTTGCATCGTCTCATTCTCTTTAAAGTCACTTTAAGCAGCTTCTAAACACCATTTTGCATCGTCTCATTCTCTTTAAAGTCACTTTAAGCACCTTCTAAACACCATTTTGCATCGTCTCATTCTCTTTAAAGTCACTTTAAGCACCTTCTAAACCTCATTTTGCATCGTCTCATTCTCTTTAAAGTCACTTTAAGCACCTTCTAAACACCATTTTGCATCGTCTCATTCTCTTTAAAGTCACTTTAAGCACCTTCTAAACCTCATTTTGCATCGTCTCATTCTCTTTAAAGTCACTTTAAGCACCTTCTAAACACCATTTTGCATCGTCTCATTCTCTTTAAAGTCACTTTAAGCACCTTCTAAACCTCATTTTGCATCGTCTCATTCTCTTTAAAGTCACTTAAAGCACCTTCTTAACACCATTTTGCATCGTCTTATTTTTTTAAAGTCACTTTAAGCACCTTCTTAACCTCATTTTGCATCGTCTCATTCTCTTTAAAGTCACTTTGAGCACCTTCTAAACACCATTTTGCATCGTCTCATTCTCTTTAAAGTCACTTTAAGCACCTTCTAAACACCATTTTGCATCGTCTCATTCTCTTTAAAGTCACTTTAAGCACCTTCTAAACCTCATTTTGCATCGTCTCATTCTCTTTAAAGTCACTTTAAGCACCTTCTAAACACCATTTTGCATCGTCTCATTCTCTTTAAAGTCACTTTAAGCACCTTCTAAACCTCATTTTGCATCGTCTCATTCTTTTTAAAGTCACTTTAAGCACCTTCTTAACCTCATTTTGCATCGTCTCATTCTCTTTAAAGTCACTTTAAGCACCTTCTTAACCTCATTTTGCATCGTCTCATTCTCTTTAAAGTCACTTTAAGCACCTTCTAAACACCATTTTGCATCGTCTCATTCTCTTTAAAGTCACTTTAAGCACCTTCTAAACCTCATTTTGCTTCGTCTCATTCTCTTTAAAGTCACTTTAAGCACCTTCTAAACACCATTTTGCATCGTCTCATTCTCTTTAAAGTCACTTTAAGCACCTTCTAAACACCATTTTGCATCGTCTCATTCTCTTTAAAGTCACTTTAAGCACCTTCTAAACGCCATTTTGCATCGTCTCATTCTCTTTAAAGTCACTTTAAGCACCTTCTAAACACCATTTTGCATCGTCTCATTCTCTTTAAAGTCACTTTAAGCACCTTCTAAACACCGTTTTGCATCGTCTCATTCTCGCTAAAGTCACTTTAAGCACCTTCTAAACACCATTTTGCATCGTCTCATTCTCTTTAAAGTCACTTTAAGCACCTTCTAAACACCATTTTGCATCGTCTCATTCTCTTTAAAGTCACTTTAAGCACCTTCTAAATACCATTTTGCATCGTCTCATTCTCTTTAAAGTCACTTAAAGCACCTTCTTAACACCATTTTGCATCGTCTCATTCTCTTTAAAGTCACTTTAAGCACCTTCTTAACCTCATTTTGCATCGTCTCATTCTCTTTAAAGTCACTTTGAGCACCTTCTAATTACCATTTTGCATCGTCTCATTCTCTTTAAAGTCACTTTAAGCACCTTCTAAACACCATTTTGCATCGTCTCATTCTTTTTAAAGTCACTTTAAGCACCTTCTAAACCTCATTTTGCATCGTCTCATTCTCTTTAAAGTCACTTTAAGCACCTTCTAAACACCATTTTGCATCGTCTCATTCTCTTTAAAGTCACTTTAAGCACCTTCTAAACCTCATTTTGCATCGTTTAATTCTCTTTAAAGTCACTTTAAGCACCTTCTTAACCCCATTTTGCATCGTCTCATTCTCTCTAAAGTCACTTAAAGCACCTTCTAAACCTCATTTTGCATCGTCTCATTCTCTTTAAAGTCACTTTAAGCACCTTCTAAACACCATTTTGCATCGTCTCATTCTCTTTAAAGTCACTTTAAGCACCTTCTAAACACCATTTTGCATCGTCTCATTCTCTTTAAAGTCACTTTAAGCACCTTCTAAATACCATTTTGCATCGTCTCATTCTCTTTAAAGTCACTTTAAGCACCTTCTTAACCTAATTTTGCATCGTCTCATTCTCTTTAAAGTCACTTTAAGCACCTTCAAAATACCATTTTGCATCGTCTCATTCTCTTTAAAGTCACTTTAAGCACCTTCTAAACACCATTTTGCATCGTCTCATTCTCTTTAAAGTCACTTTAAGCACCTTCTAAACATCATTTTGCATCGTCTCATTCTCTTTAAAGTCACTTTAAGCACCTTCTAAACACCATTTTGCATCGTCTCATTCTCTTTAAAGTCACTTTAAGCACCTTCTAAAGACCATTTTGCATCGTCTCATTCTCTTTAAAGTCACTTTAAGCAGCTTCTAAACACCATTTTGCATCGTCTCATTCTCTTTAAAGTCACTTTAAGCACCTTCTAAACACCATTTTGCATCGTCTCATTCTCTTTAAAGTCACTTTAAGCACCTTCTAAACCTCATTTTGCATCGTCTCATTCTCTTTAAAGTCACTTTAAGCACCTTCTAAACACCATTTTGCATCGTCTCATTCTCTTTAAAGTCACTTTAAGCACCTTCTAAACCTCATTTTGCATCGTCTCATTCCCTTTAAAGTCACTTTAAGCACCTTCTAAACACCATTTTGCATCGTCTCATTCTCTTTAAAGTCACTTTAAGCACCTTCTAAACCTCATTTTGCATCGTCTCATTCTCTTTAAAGTCACTTAAAGCACCTTCTTAACACCATTTTGCATCGTCTTATTTTTTTAAAGTCACTTTAAGCACCTTCTTAACCTCATTTTGCATCGTCTCATTCTCTTTAAAGTCACTTTGAGCACCTTCTAAACACCATTTTGCATCGTCTCATTCTCTTTAAAGTCACTTTAAGCACCTTCTAAACACCATTTTGCATCGTCTCATTCTCTTTAAAGTCACTTTAAGCACCTTCTAAACCTCATTTTGCATCGTCTCATTCTCTTTAAAGTCACTTTAAGCACCTTCTAAACACCATTTTGCATCGTCTCATTCTCTTTAAAGTCACTTTAAGCACCTTCTAAACCTCATTTTGCATCGTCTCATTCTTTTTAAAGTCACTTTAAGCACCTTCTTAACCTCATTTTGCATCGTCTCATTCTCTTTAAAGTCACTTTAAGCACCTTCTTAACCTCATTTTGCATCGTCTCATTCTCTTTAAAGTCACTTTAAGCACCTTCTAAACACCATTTTGCATCGTCTCATTCTCTTTAAAGTCACTTTAAGCACCTTCTAAACCTCATTTTGCTTCGTCTCATTCTCTTTAAAGTCACTTTAAGCACCTTCTAAACACCATTTTGCATCGTCTCATTCTCTTTAAAGTCACTTTAAGCACCTTCTAAACACCATTTTGCATCGTCTCATTCTCTTTAAAGTCACTTTAAGCACCTTCTAAACGCCATTTTGCATCGTCTCATTCTCTTTAAAGTCACTTTAAGCACCTTCTAAACACCATTTTGCATCGTCTCATTCTCTTTAAAGTCACTTTAAGCACCTTCTAAACACCGTTTTGCATCGTCTCATTCTCTCTAAAGTCACTTTAAGCACCTTCTAAACACCATTTTGCATCGTCTCATTCTCTTTAAAGTCACTTTAAGCACCTTCTAAACACCATTTTGCATCGTCTCATTCTCTTTAAAGTCACTTTAAGCACCTTCTAAACACCATTTTGCATCGTCTCATTCTCTTTAAAGTCACTTAAAGCACCTTCTTAACACCATTTTGCATCGTCTCATTCTCTTTAAAGTCACTTTAAGCACCTTCTTAACCTCATTTTGCATCGTCTCATTCTCTTTAAAGTCACTTTGAGCACCTTCTAATTACCATTTTGCATCGTCTCATTCTCTTTAAAGTCACTTTAAGCACCTTCTAAACACCATTTTGCATCGTCTCATTCTCTTTAAAGTCACTTTAAGCACCTTCTAAACCTCATTTTGCATCGTCTCATTCTCTTTAAAGTCACTTTAAGCACCTTCTAAACACCATTTTGCATCGTCTCATTCTCTTTAAAGTCACTTTAAGCACCTTCTAAACCTCATTTTGCATCGTTTAATTCTCTTTAAAGTCACTTTAAGCACCTTCTTAACCCCATTTTGCATCGTCTCATTCTCTCTAAAGTCACTTAAAGCACCTTCTAAACACCATTTTGCATCGTCTCATTCTCTTTAAAGTCACTTTAAGCACCTTCTAAACACCATTTTGCATCGTCTCATTCTCTTTAAAGTCACTTTAAGCACCTTCTTAACCTCATTTTGCATCGTCTCATTCTCTTTAAAGTCACTTTGAGCACCTTCTAAACACCATTTTGCATCGTCTCATTCTCTTTAAAGTCACTTTAAGCACCTTCTAAACCTCATTTTGCTTCGTCTCATTCTCTTTAAAGTCACTTTAAGCACCTTCTAAACATCATTCTGCATCGTCTCATTCTCTTTAAAGTCACTTTAAGCACCTTCTAAACACCATTTTGCATCGTCTCATTCTCTTTAAAGTCACTTTAAGCACCTTCTAAACACCATTTTGCATCGTCTCATTCTCTTTAAAGTCACTTTAAGCACCTTCTTAACCTCATTTTGCATCGTCTCATTCTCTTTAAAGTCACTTTAAGCACCTTCTAAACACCATTTTGCATCGTCTCATTCTCTTTAAAGTCACTTTAAGCACCTTCTAAACCTCATTTTGCTTCGTCTCATTCTCTTTAAAGTCACTTTAAGCACCTTCTAAACACCATTCTGCATCGTCTCATTCTCTTTAAAGTCACTTTAAGCACCTTCTAAACACCATTTTGCATCGTCTCATTCTCTTTAAAGTCACTTTAAGCACCTTCTAAACACCATTTTGCATCGTCTCATTCTCTTTAAAGTCACTTTAAGCACCTTCTAAACACCATTTTGCATCGTCTCATTCTCTTTAAAGTCACTTTAAGCACCTTCTAAACCTCATTTTGCATCGTCTCATTCTCTTTAAAGTCACTTAAAGCACCTTCTAAACACCATTTTGCATCGTCTCATTCTCTTTAAAGTCACTTTAAGCACCTTCTAAACCTCATTTTGCATCGTCTCATTCTCTTTAAAGTCACTTTAAGCACCTTCTTAACCTCATTTTGCATCGTCTCATTCTCTTTAAAGTCACTTTAAGCACCTTCTAAACACCATTTTGCATCGTCTCATTCTCTTTAAAGTCACTTTAAGCACCTTCTAAACACCATCTTGCATCGTCTCATTCTCTTTAAAGTCACTTAAAGCACCTTCTAAACACTATTTTGCATCGTCTCATTCTCTTTAAAGTCACTTTAAGCACCTTCTTAACCTCATTTTGCATCGTCTCATTCTCTTTAAAGTCACTTTAAGCACCTTCTAAACCTCATTTTGCATCGTCTCATTCTCTTTAAAGTCACTTTAAGCACCTGCTAAACCTCATTTTGCATCGTCTCATTCACTTTAAAGTCACTTTAAGCACCTTCTAAACACCATTTTGCATCGTCTCATTCTCTTTAAAGTCACTTTAAGCACCTTCTTAACCTCATTTTGCATCGTCTCATTCTCTTTAAAGTCACTTTAAGCACCTTCTAAACACCATTTTGCATCGTCTCATTCTCTTTAAAGTCACCATAAGCACCTTCTAAACACCATTTTGCATCGTCTCATTCTCTTTAAAGTCACTTTAAGCACCTTCTAAACCTCATTTTGCATCGTCTCATTCTCTTTAAAGTCACTTTAAGCACCTTCTTAACCTCATTTTGCATCGTCTCATTCTCTTTAAAGTCACTTTAAGCACCTTCTAAACCTCATTTTGCATCGTCTCATTCTCTTTAAAGTCACTTTAAGCACCTTCTAAACACCATTTTGCATCGTCTCATTCACTTTAAAGTCACTTTAAGCACCTTCTAAACACCATTTTGCATCGTCTCATTCTCTTTAAAGTCACTTTAAGCACCTTCTTAACCTCATTTTGCATCGTCTCATTCTCTTTAAAGTCACTTTAAGCACCTTCTAAACACCATTTTGCATCGTCTCATTCTCTTTAAAGTCACTTTAAGCACCTTCTAAACCTCATTTTGCTTCGTCTCATTCTCTTTAAAGTCACTTTAAGCACCTTCTAAACACCATTCTGCATCGTCTCATTCTCTTTAAAGTCACTTTAAGCACCTTCTAAACACCATTTTGCATCGTCTCATTCTCTTTAAAGTCACTTTAAGCACCTTCTAAACCTCATTTTGCATCGTCTCATTCTCTTTAAAGTCACTTAAAGCACCTTCTAAACACCATTTTGCATCGTCTCATTCTCTTTAAAGTCACTTTAAGCACCTTCTAAACCTCATTTTGCATCGTCTCATTCTCTTTAAAGTCACTTTAAGCACCTTCTTAACCTCATTTTGCATCGTCTCATTCTCTTAAAAGTCACTTTAAGCACCTTCTAAACACCATTTTGCATCGTCTCATTCTCTTTAAAGTCACTTTAAGCACCTTCTAAACCTCATTTTGCATCGTCTCATTTTCTTTAAAGTCACTTTAAGCACCTTCTAAACACCATTTTGCATCGTCTCATTCTCTTTAAAGTCACTTTAAGCACCTTCTAAACCTTATTTTGCATCGTCTCATTCTCTTTAAAGTCACTTTAAGCACCTTCTTAACCTCATTTTGCATCGTCTCATTCTCTTTAAAGTCACTTTAAGCACCTTCTAAACCTCATTGTGCATCGTCTCATTCTCTTTAAAGTCACTTAAAGCACCTTCTTAACCTCATTTTGCATCGTCTCATTCTCTTTAAAGTCACTTTAAGCACCTTCTAAACACCATTTTGCATCGTCTCATTCTCTTTAAAGTCACTTTAAGCACCTTCTAAACCTCATTTTGCATCGTCTCATTCTCTTTAAAGTCACTTTAAGCACCTTCTAAACACCATTTTGCATCGTCTCATTCTCTTTAAAGTCACTTTAAGCACCTTCTAAACTTCATTTTGCATCGTCTCATTCTCTTTAAAGTCACTTTAAGCACCTTCTAAACACCATTTTGCATCGTCTCATTCTCTTTAAAGTCACCATAAGCACCTTCTAAACACCATTTTGCATCGTCTCATTCACTTTAAAGTCACTTTAAGCACCTTCTAAACACCATTTTGCATCGTCTCATTCTCTTTAAAGTCACTTTAAGCACCTTCTAAACCTCATTTTGCATCGTCTCATTCTCTTTAAAGTCACTTTAAGCACCTTCTTAACCTCATTTTGCATCGTCTCATTCTCTTTAAAGTCACTTTAAGCACCTTCTAAACACCATTTTGCATCGTCTCATTCTCTTTAAAGTCACTTTAAGCACCTTCTAAACACCATTTTGCATCGTCTCATTCTCTTTAAAGTCACTTTAAGCACCTTCAAAACCTCATTTTGCATCGTCTCATTCTCTTTAAAGTCACTTAAAGCACCTTCTTAACACCATTTTGCATCGTCTCATTCTCTTTAAAGTCACTTTAAGCACCTTCTTAACCTAATTTTGCATCGTCTCATTCTCTTTAAAGTCACTTTAAGCACCTTCTAAACACCATTTTGCATCGTCTCATTCTCTTTAAAGTCACTTAAAGCACCTTCTAAACACCATTTTGCATCGTCTCATTCTCTTTAAAGTCACTTTAAGCACCTTCTAAACCTCATTTTGCACCGTCTCCTTCTCTTTAAAGTCACTTTAAGCACCTTCTAAACACCATTTTGCATCGTCTCATTCTCTTTAAAGTCACTTTAAGCACCTTCTAAACACCATTTTGCATCGTCTCATTCTCTTTAAAGTCACTTAAAGCACCTTCTTAACACCATTTTGCATCGTCTTATTCTCTTTAAAGTCACTTTAAGCACCTTCTTAACCTCATTTTGCATCGTCTCATTCTCTTTAAAGTCACTTTGAGCACCTTCTAAACACCATTTTGCATCGTCTCATTCTCTTTAAAGTCACTTTAAGCACCTTCTAAACACCATTTTGCATCGTCTCATTCTCTTTAAAGTCACTTTAAGCACCTTCTAAACCTCATTTTGCATCGTCTCATTCTCTTTAAAGTCACTTTAAGCACCTTCTAAACACCATTTTGCATCGTCTCATTCTCTTTAAAGTCACTTTAAGCACCTTCTAAACCTCATTTTGCATCGTCTAATTCTTTTTAAAGTCACTTTAAGCACCTTCTTAACCTCATTTTGCATCGTCTCATTCTCTTTAAAGTCACTTTAAGCACCTTCTTAACACCATTTTGCATCGTCTCATTCTCTTTAAAGTCACTTTAAGCACCTTCTTAACCTCATTTTGCATCGTCTCATTCTCTTTAAAGTCACTTTGATCACCTTCTAAACACCATTTTGCATCGTCTCATTCTCTTTAAAGTCACTTTAAGCACCTTCTAAACACCATTTTGCATCGTCTCATTCTCTTTAAAGTCACTTTAAGCACCTTCTAAACACCATTTTGCATCGTCTCATTCTCTTTAAAGTCACTTTAAGCACCTTCTAAACACCATTTTGCATCGTCTCATTCTCTTTAAAGTCACTTTAAGCACCTTCTAAACACCATTTTGCATCGTCTCATTCTCTTTAAAGTCACTTTAAGCACCTTCTAAACACCGTTTTGCATCGTCTCATTCTCTCTAAAGTCGCTTTAAGCACCTTCTAAACACCATTTTGCATCGTCTCATTCTCTTTAAAGTCACTTTAAGCACCTTCTAAACACCATTTTGCATCGTCTCATTCTCTTTAAAGTCACTTTAAGCACCTTCTAAACCTCATTTTGCATCGTCTCATTCTCTTTAAAGTCACTTTAAGCACCTTCTAAACCTCATTTTGCATCGTCTCATTCTCTCTAAAGTCACATAAAGCACCTTCTAAACACCATTTTGCATCGTCTCATTCTCTTTAAAGTCACTTTAAGCACCTTCTAAACACCATTTTGCATCGTCTCATTCTCTTTAAAGTCACTTTAAGCACCTTCTAAACACCATTTTGCATCGTCTCATTCTCTTTAAAGTCACTTTAAGCACCTTCTAAACACCATTTTGCATCGTCTCATTCTCTTTAAAGTCACTTAAAGCACCTTCTTAACACCATTTTGCATCGTCTCATTCTCTTTAAAGTCACTTTAAGCACCTTCTTAACCTCATTTTGCATCGTCTCATTCTCTTTAAAGTCACTTTGAGCACCTTCTAAACACCATTTTGCATCGTCTCATTCTCTTTAAAGTCACTTTAAGCACCTTCTAAACACCATTTTGCATCGTCTCATTCTTTTTAAAGTCACTTTAAGCACCTTCTAAACCTCATTTTGCATCGTCTCATTCTCTTTAAAGTCACTTTAAGCACCTTCTAAACACCATTTTGCATCATCTCATTCTCTTTAAAGTCACTTTAAGCACCTTCTAAACCTCATTTTGCATCGTCTCATTCTCTTTAAAGTCACTTTAAGCACCTTCTAAACCTCATTTTGCATCGTCTCATTCTCTTTAAAGTCACTTTAAGCACCTTCTAAACACCATTTTGCATCGTCTCATTCTCTTTAAAGTCACTTTAAGCACCTTCTAAACTCATGTTGCTTCGTCTCATTCTCTTTAAAGTCACTTTAAGCACCTTCTAATCACCATTCTGCATCGTCTCATTCTCTTTTAAAGTCACTTTAAGCACCTTCTAAACACCATTTTGCATCGTCTCATTCTCTTTAAAGTCACTTTAAGCACCTTCTAAACACCATTTTGCATCGTCTCATTCTCTTTAAAGTCACTTTAAGCACCTTCTAAACACCATTTTGCATCGTCTCATTCTCTTTAAAGTCACTTTAAGCACCTTCTAAACCTCATTTTGCATCGTCTCATTCTCTTTAAAGTCACTTTAAGCACCTTCTTAACCTCATTTTGCTTCGTCTCATTCTCTTTAAAGTCACTTTAAGCACCTTCTAAACACCATACCTGCATCGTCTCATTCTCTTTAAAGTCACTTTAAGCACCTTCTAAACACCATTTTGCATCGTCTCATTCTCTTTAAAGTCACTTTAAGCACCTTCTAAACACCATTTTGCATCGTCTCATTCTCTTTAAAGTCACTTTAAGCACCTTCTAAACACCATTTTGCATCGTCTCATTCTCTTTCAAGTCACTTTAAGCACCTTCTAAACACCATTTTGCATCGTCTCATTCTCTTTAAAGTCACTTTAAGCACCTTCTAAACACCATTTTGCATCGTCTCATTCTCTTTAAAGTCACTTTAAGCACCTTCTAAACCTCATTTTGCATCGTCTCATTCTCTTTAAAGTCACTTTAAGCACCTTCTTAACCTCATTTTGCTTCGTCTCATTCTCTTTAAAGTCACTTTAAGCACCTTCTAAACCTCATTTTGCATCGTCTCATTCTTTTTAAAGTCACTTTAAGCACCTTCTTAACCTCATTTTGCTTCGTCTCATTCTCTTTAAAGTCACTTTAAGCACCTTCTAAACCTCATTTTGCATCGTCTCATTCTCTTTAAAGTCACTTAAAGCACCTTCTAAACACCATTTTGCATCGTCTCATTCTCTTTAAAGTCACTTTAAGCACCTTCTAAACCTCATTTTGCATCGTCTCATTCTCTTTAAAGTCACTTTAAGCACCTTCTTAACCTCATTTTGCATCGTCTCATTCTCTTTAAAGTCACTTTAAGCACCTTCTAAACACCATTTTGCATCGTCTCATTCTCTTTAAAGTCACTTTAAGCACCTTCTAAACACCATCTTGCATCGTCGCATTCTCTTTAAAGTCACTTAAAGCACCTTCTAAACACTATTTTGCATCGTCTCATTCTCTTTAAAGTCACTTTAAGCACCTTCTTAACCTCATTTTGCATCGTCTCATTCTCTTTAAAGTCACTTTAAGCACCTTCTAAACCTCATTTTGCATCGTCTCATTCTCTTTAAATTCACTTTAAGCACCTGCTAAACCTCATTTTGCATCGTCTCATTCTCTTTAAAGTCACTTTAAGCACCTTCTAAACACCATTTTGCATCGTCTCATTCTCTTTAAAGTCACTTTAAGCACCTTCTTAACCTCATTTTGCATCGTCTCATTCTCTTTAAAGTCACTTTAAGCACCTTCTAAACACCATTTTGCATCGTCTCATTCTCTTTAAAGTCACCATAAGCACCTTCTAAACACCATTTTGCATCGTCTCATTCTCTTAAAAGTCACTTTAAGCACCTTCTAAACACCATTTTGCATCGTCTCATTCTCTTTAAAGTCACTTTAAGCACCTTCTAAACCTCATTTTGCATCGTCTCATTCTCTTTAAAGTCACTTTAAGCACCTTCTAAACACCATTTTGCATCGTCTCATTCTCTTTAAAGTCACTTTAAGCACCTTCTAAACCTCATTTTGCATCGTCTCATTCTCTTTAAAGTCACTTTAAGCACCTTCTTAACCTCATTTTGCATCGTCTCATTCTCTTTAAAGTCACTTTAAGCACCTTCTAAACCTCATTGTGCATCGTCTCATTCTCTTTAAAGTCACTTAAAGCACCTTCTTAACCTCATTTTGCATCGTCTCATTCTCTTTAAAGTCACTTTAAGCACCTTCTAAACACCATTTTGCATCGTCTCATTCTCTTTAAAGTCACTTTAAGCACCTTCTAAACACCATTTTGCATCGTCTCATTCTCTTTAAAGTCACTTTAAGCACCTTCTAAACACCATTTTGCATCGTCTCATTCTCTTTAAAGTCACTTTAAGCACCTTCTAAACCTCATTTTGCATCGTCTCATTCTCTTTAAAGTCACTTTAAGCACCTACTAAACCTCATTTTGCATCGTCTCATTCTCTTTAAAGTCACCTTAAGCACCTTCTAAACACCATTCTGCATCGTCTCATTCTCTTTAAAGTCACTTTAAGCACCTTCTAAACACCATTTTGCATCGTCTCATTCTCTTTAAAGTCACTTTAAGCACCTTCTAAACCTCATTTTGCATCGTCTCATTCTCTTTAAAGTCACTTTAAGCACCTTCTTAACCTCATTTTGCATCGTCTCATTCTCTTTAAAGTCACTTTAAGCACCTTCTAAACACCATTTTGCATCGTCTCATTCTCTTTAAAGTCACTTTAAGCACCTTCTAAACACCATTTTGCATCGTCTCATTCTCTTTAAAGTCACTTTAAGCACCTTCTAAACACCATTTTGCATCGTCTCATTCTCTTTAAAGTCACTTTAAGCACCTTCTAAACACCATTTTGCATCGTCTCATTCTCTTTAAAGTCACTTAAAGCACCTTCTAAACCTCATTTTGCATCGTCTCATTCTCTTTAAAGTCACTTAAAGCACCTTCTTAACCTCATTTTGCATCGTCTCATTCTCTTTAAAGTCACTTTAAGCACCTTCTAAACACCATTTTGCATCGTCTCATTCTCTTTAAAGTCACTTTAAGCACCTTCTAAACACCATTTTGCATCGTCTCATTCTCTTTAAAGTCACTTTAAGCACCTTCTTAACCTCATTTTGCATCGTCTCATTCTCTTTAAAGTCACTTTAAGCACCTTCTAAATACCATTTTGCATCGTCTCATTCTCTTTAAAGTCACTTTAAGCACCTTCTAAACCTCATTTTGCATCGTCTCATTCTCTTTAAAGTCACTTTAAGCACCTTCTAAACACCATTTTGCATCGTCTCATTCTCTTTAAAGTCACTTTAAGCACCTTCTAAACACCATTTTGCATCGTCTCATTCTCTTTAAAGTCACTTTAAGCACCTTCTAAATACCATTTTGCATCGTCTCATTCTCTTTAAAGTCACTTTAAGCACCTTCTAAACCTCATTTTGCATCGTCTCATTCTCTTTAAAGTCACTTTAAGCACCTTCTAAACCTCATTTTGCATCGTCTCGTTCTCTTTAAAGTCACTTTAAGCACCTTCTAAACACCATTTTGCATCGTCTCATTCTCTTTAAAGTCACTTTAAGCACCTTCTAAACACCATTTTGCATCGTCTCATTCTCTTTAAAGTCACTTTAAGCACCTTCTAAACACCATTTTGCATCGTCTCATTCTCTTTAAAGTCACTTTAAGCACCTTCTAAACACCATTTTGCATCGTCTCATTCTCTTTAAAGTCACTTTAAGCACCTTCTAAACACCATTTTGCATCGTCTCATTCTCTTTAAAGTCACTTTAAGCACCTTCTAAACCTCATTTTGCATCGTCTCATTCTCTTTAAAGTCACTTTAATCACCTTCTAAACACCATTTTGCATCGTCTCATTCTCTTTAAAGTCACTTTAAGCACCTTCTTAATCTCATTTTGCATCGTCTCATTCTCTTTAAAGTCACTTTAAGCACCTTCTAAACCTCATTTTGCATCGTCTCATTCTCTTTAAAGTCACTTTAAGCTCCTTCTAAATACCATTTTGCATCGTCTCATTCTCTTTAAAGTCACTTTAAGCACCTTCTAAACCTCATTTTGCTTCGTCTCATTCTCTTTAAAGTCACTTTAAGCACCTTCTAAACACCATTCTGCATCGTCTCATTCTCTTTAAAGTCACTTTAAGCACCTTCTAAACACCATTTTGCATCGTCTCATTCTCTTTAAAGTCACTTTAAGCACCTTCTAAACACCATTTTGCATCGTCTCATTCTCTTTAAAGTCACTTTAAGCACCTTCTAAACACCATTTTGCATCGTCTCATTCTCTTTAAAGTCACTTTAAGCACCTTCTAAACCTCATTTTGCATCGTCTCATTCTCTTTAAAGTCACTTAAAGCACCTTCTAAACACCATTTTGCATCGTCTCATTCTCTTTAAAGTCACTTTAAGCACCTTCTAAACCTCATTTTGCATCGTCTCATTCTCTTTAAAGTCACTTTAAGCACCTTCTTAACCTCATTTTGCATCGTCTCATTCTCTTTAAAGTCACTTTAAGCACCTTCTAAACACCATTTTGCATCGTCTCATTCTCTTTAAAGTCACTTTAAGCACCTTCTAAACACCATCTTGCATCGTCTCATTCTCTTTAAAGTCACTTAAAGCACCTTCTAAACACCATTTTGCATCGTCTCATTCTCTTTAAAGTCACTTTAAGCACCTTCTTAACCTCATTTTGCATCGTCTCATTCTCTTTAAAGTCACTTTAAGCACCTTCTAAACCTCATTTTGCATCGTCTCATTCTCTTTAAAGTCACTTTAAGCACCTGCTAAACCTCATTTTGCATCGTCTCATTCTCTTTAAAGTCACTTTAAGCACCTTCTAAACCTCATTGTGCATCGTCTCATTCTCTTTAAAGTCACTTTAAGCACCTTCTAAACACCATTTTGCATCGTCTCATTCTCTTTAAAGTCACTTTAAGCACCTTCTTAACCTCATTTTGCATCGTCTCATTCTCTTTAAAGTCACTTTAAGCACCTTCTAAACCTCATTGTGCATCGTCTCATTCTCTTTAAAGTCACTTAAAACACCTTCTTAACCTCATTTTGCATCGTCTCATTCTCTTTAAAGTCACTTTAAGCACCTTCTAAACACCATTTTGCATCGTCTCATTCTCTTTAAAGTCACTTTAAGCACCTTCTTAACCTCATTTTGCATCGTCTCATTCTCTTTAAAGTCACTTTAAGCACCTTCTAAACCTCATTTTGCATCGTCTCATTCTCTTTAAAGTCACTTTAAGCACCTTCTAAATACCATTTTGCATCGTCTCATTCTCTTTAAAGTCACCATAAGCACCTTCTAAACACCATTTTGCATCGTCTCATTCACTTTAAAGTCACTTTAAGCACCTTCTAAACACCATTTTGCATCGTCTCATTCTCTTTAAAGTCACTTTAAGCACCTTCTTAACCTCATTTTGCATCGTCTCATTCTCTTTAAAGTCACTTTAAGCACCTTCTAAACCTCATTGTGCATCGTCTCATTCTCTTTAAAGTCACTTAAAACACCTTCTTAACCTCATTTTGCATCGTCTCATTCTCTTTAAAGTCACTTTAAGCACCTTCTAAACACCATTTTGCATCGTCTCATTCTCTTTAAAGTCACTTTAAGCACCTTCTAAACACCATTTTGCATCGTCTCATTCTCTTTAAAGTCACTTTAAGCACCTTCTAAACCTCATTGTGCATCGTCTCATTCTCTTTAAAGTCACTTAAAGCACCTTCTTAACCTCATTTTGCATCGTCTCATTCTCTTTAAAGTCACTTTAAGCACCTTCTAAACACCATTTTGCATCGTCTCATTCTCTTTAAAGTCACTTTAAGCACCTTCTAAACACCATTTTGCATCGTCTCATTCTCTTTAAAGTCACTTTAAGCACCTTCTAAACACCATTTTGCATCGTCTCATTCTCTTTAAAGTCACTTTAAGCACCTTCTAAACACCATCTTGCATCGTCTCATTCTCTTTAAAGTCACTTAAAGCACCTTCTAAACACTATTTTGCATCGTCTCATTCTCTTTAAAGTCACTTTAAGCACCTTCTTAACCTCATTTTGCATCGTCTCATTCTCTTTAAAGTCACTTTAAGCACCTTCTAAACCTCATTTTGCATCGTCTCATTCTCTTTAAAGTCACTTTAAGCACCTGCTAAACCTCATTTTGCATCGTCTCATTCTCTTTAAAGTCACTTTAAGCACCTTCTTAACCTCATTTTGCATCGTCTCATTCTCTTTAAAGTCACTTTAAGCACCTTCTAAACACCATTTTGCATCGTCTCATTCTCTTTAAAGTCACTTTAAGCACCTGCTAAACCTCATTTTGCATCGTCTCATTCACTTTAAAGTCACTTTAAGCACCTTCTAAACACCATTTTGCATCGTCTCATTCTCTTTAAAGTCACTTTAAGCACCTGCTAAACCTCATTTTGCATCGTCTCATTCTCTTTAAAGTCACCATAAGCACCTTCTAAACACCATTTTGCATCGTCTCATTCTCTTTAAAGTCACTTTAAGCACCTTCTAAACACCATTTTGCATCGTCTCATTCTCTTTAAAGTCACTTTAAGCACCTTCTAAACACCATTTTGCATCGTCTCATTCTCTTTAAAGTCACTTTAAGCACCTTCTAAACCTCATTTTGCATCGTCTCATTCTCTTTAAAGTCACTTTAAGCACCTTCTAAACA